>NW_018127917.1:1239699-1244540 GCF_001952655.1 Monopterus albus
CAGATGGAAAAGGAGATTGAGCCTTGATGAGAGATCCTCAATCAGCACTCTGTAAAGCCTGATAGATGCCAATCAATTGCAGCAGGGAACTTATGTCATTTTCATAATAAAACAGTATACTTAGATACTAAGAATATCACTTTACGACCTCATCACAATTCACCAGGCAGTAATTCAAATGGGCACCATTAACCACTTGCCAGTAACTGCAGTTTCTGGATGAGTATTTTCCTGCACCAGAGAAATTTTAACCTGTGCCACTCAACATGTAAATGACTACGTCCACTCAAACCCTCGAGGCGCATAGCTCCTCCACATCAACGTGGAACTGCTGAGTGTTCAGGAACACTGATGGTGGAATAATGGAGTCAGAAATGATTGTCTGTTGGTGTGGTACATTGATCACCTGGGTAATAACAAAGTGACAGTCCTGGTTCATTGAGTACTGGCATGCTGATTTTGTAAGATAATTTTGGATTCAATTTAGATAATTCTGTTTCGTTTGAAGGGCTGGGAGGTGAATTAAAGTCTTAATTGCATTTGTCTGTGTGTTTGTCCTGTAGGGCCAAGGAGGCTGAGCAGCTGAAACAGGACCTGCAGGAAGCCCGGGAGTCGGAGCGTAGGGCAAAGCACAAGCTGCTGGAGATTACCAGCAAGACTGTCTATACAGTAAAGGACCGAGGACACACACACACACACACACACACACACAGGTGGTAGCACTCACATATACTTAAAACACACACATACAGTATAGTACACAACCTAAGTGGCAAAGTCGGATATAATGTTATGTGGTATAACAGATACGGGAGGAACTGTACATGCAGTAATATTTCATAGAAAATATTGTGTTGCTGCTGATACTGATAATTAATAATATGCCATGATTGTAAAGGTTTGAGTTTTATCTTGGCTGCTAATAGCACACACATGCACATGCAATTGTAGCCCCACAAACAGGAGAACAGGAGATACAAAAACACAGGCGGCTTATAAGGCAGCCTAGGCAAGAGCTTCCAACATGCTTAAAACACACACACACACACACACACACACATTCATCTGCTTACACATACAGATACATAGAGATGCTGCCATCAGTGATTAATTACTCCCTTGTAAGCTTTTGAATGAAGAGTCAAAGCATGTACACACACACACACACACACACACACACACACGTACAGTACATACAAAAGCATGGTGCCAGGAACTATGCATATCGGCTCTTGAATAGAAAGTCAACAGATACACACACACAGGCACAAGTACACAGTAGTCTCCTTTCCCATTTCCATCAGCCTTAGTCAAATTGCCTGCTATGCTCTGCCAGACCGTATTTATGTCGAGTGTATCCACACTATACTTTGAATCCACATGACAACCAGAGGATTAACATTTATATTGTGTATTATAACCAGGTGGCATGTGGCCAGTGCAATGCAGACATTTGGTTAGGATATGAAAACATACAGTATTTACGTGTTCAAGGTCTGTGACCATTGACGTGGTCATCCCCCGCCCCCAAACTGTTCTCTCTATCAACATTGTGTTCCTGTGTCCTACCTGCACATATCTTCTTAATACATTCTGCCATTCCCCTCTGAGGAGTATACTGTCATCTCTTTTTATTCTCTCTTCCTCCCCATAGTTTCACACTATTATTCTTCCTAATATTTTCTTTTTTTCATCACTTCCAGTTTTTCTTTAGTCCGATAGTCCACTTTGTCTACATCTCTCTTTTCTCTCTAATCTCTTCTTACATCTCCTCTTCTAGTCCCCTGGACTCCCACCTGACAGCATGCCTCCCGAGCTGAGTTTCAGCAGGGATCACCTCAGCTTTGACTTTAAAGATACTGACATGAAACGGCTCTCCATGGAAATCGAGAAGGAGAAGTGAGTGGCATCGCCTACTCTGCTGATGCTGCCTGATATTTTGGGTCTCAGCAAGTTGGCATGTTACATTTTCTGGTTATGTGGTTTAGCCTGATTGCAGGGGTGTGATGAATTAATCGTTGATCAGCAGCAGGACTTGATCAACTGAAAAGCATCTCCTTTATGGTACTTTTAAATGACACTGAAATGTACCACTGCATTTACTCATAATGGACATGGAAATGTTAGCTAATAAAGTCAAATCATAGACTTGGCTTGAATATTGTGATAGGAAAATAAAGTATTTTCTGTATGTAGAACTTAGATGCGAAAAAAAAAACGGTGCTTAACTGTTCGGGGGGGAAGAGAAATCTCTGAACTGTCTCCCTAACTGCAATTTGTCCAGGGTCGAATACATGGAAAAGAGTAAGCACCTGCAGGAGCAACTGAATGAGCTGAAGACAGAGATTGAAAGTCTGAAGCTGAAAGAACGAGAGACTCCTCTGGATATCATTCACAACCAGAACACAGAGCAGGGGACCAGCAAGCACAGCAACTTTAAAAAGGTAGCTACAAGCTCAGTTGCTTGGTGTTAGAGATGTCATATAATTTGTCAATAGGTCTTTGGTAGCAGAACAGAAATCTTATTATATCTACCCCTTAAGGTGATATCAGAATACCAAGAGCCAGAGAATGTGCTACATCCATACAAACAGATCTGAGGGAGAAAAGAAGTGATGCAGTGGTCACAAACCAATCTTTATCTCTCACTGTGCATAGAGAGCAGGGTGTCCAGTGGCTGAATAGTTAAGATACAGACCACACAACTGCAATGTCTATAGTTAAATTCCAGGCCAGCGAGTAAAGCAAGGTTAGTAACGCTACTCTGGTCAAATAATACATTCGCAAGAATAACACTGACCCACGAAATGAGGTTAAACAAACCACCAGCAACATTTGAATTTCTCCTCCTATGGGACTGGCTACAAAGTAAGACAGTAGGGATGGGACGATGTGACTTTTTCTCGACACGAGCCGATGCACGATACAGTGTTGTGATGTGATTCAATCACGATACAATTAAAAATTCAATGTCAGCAATGTATGAGTAGCTGCAGAATACTTGTACTTTATTCCTCTACTTTCCTCTTTTCTAGCACTAGTCTGATTATGTAAAGAACAACCAGATGTATTGAATTGAGCTCTGTTAGGCTTATTTACAAAAAACATGAAGTTACTGGTGTATGGAGACCACATGATATATATCACTAGACAAAACGATACATACTATGATGTATTTGTATGGCGATATATTGAATTTCAATATATTGTCCCATCTCTGTTGTTACACTGCCCATCTTTACTCCTGTTTATGGGTCAGAAATCATAATGTAGCTATTCAGTAGCTGTCTGATCAGCTGGATACGCACGAGATGGTGAAGTGAAAGTGGCTTCTTAACATGGATCTTTTATCATCTTTCAAGTATAGCCGTTTGTCAGAAAGGTTTGCTAGTCAACACCCACACCTCACCGTCATATCATTTTAAGATGCAGTATTGATTCTCAGAGAATCACTTAATAGCAATCAGTCTCAACCTGGCCCTAGGTTCATTGTTCAGCCTCGAGTTTCTTCTTTGATGGAGCCTGGTGGGGAATGGGGAGATAACATTCACTTTCTGCCATGATCTCTAAAAGCGCACAGTGATTACAGGTCTTAAGTGTATTACACAACTCTCACACAGCATCCGAGAGGGAAAGGTGTGTTTTTTGGACGCATCTTATGCCAGCTGCATCAGTAAGAATAGCTATTTTGTTTCACTGATTTGTGCCTGAATATGCCTTTTTTATCCTGGATTAGTGATGATATGACATAAAAAAGTAACAGACTCCTTCAGCTTGAGGGATATTGCAAAATAGATTATTCAAGACAATGGGATCGTTATAAAAATTTGATTCCGTTTCCAATATCCTTTGACGAACTGGCAGATTAGCCTCAGTCTCCTTTATCTTCCCTCCCCATAATCTCCCTAATTTCAATAAAAGTATCAAATGAAAATTTGAGCTATGTTCTCAGCACATTGTAGTATAACAAATAAAATAAAACAACCCCCCCCCCCCCTTTGTTTTGTCTCCTAGTTTTAAATGCACTTGTTAAAGGAGTGCCAATTGATTTTTGCTCATTGATTAGTCATTTGGATGGATGGGGGCACCTCTGACATGCAAAGGAGAAGGAGCCAAGTTAAATCAGCATTCATCTTGTTGGTGGGTGAAGTGGAGGGGGTACATGTCATTGCAGGGAGAGGTGAAGAGAACTCAAGACTGAAACAGCTTTGCCAAAAGTAGCTGAGGGTGACCAAAAATGTTCAATGGATGAGGAGCTGAGGGAGGTTGAATCATGGTGAAATGCTAAGAACGTACTAGAGGGACAGGATCAGGGTAGATGGTGGCCAAAGAAGAGCAGACAGAATGTGAAACAAAGCACAGATCTCTGAGCCAGAGGCATCAGGACCAGCTCCACCCCTAGGCAAAGCTTCCTCTGTTCTGGCTGCTTCTCACCTTTGGATGATTAATGAATAGCCACTTAACACGGCCCAGTGCCTTTACACCTACCAGGACACGGGTTCTGCTCTGTTAGCACCAGGCCTGCCAAGAGAACTCATTCTCAACACCTGAATCATAGCACAAGAGCTGCAGGCTTTCTATGTCAGGTTTCACTGAGAGGAAACTTTTTTTAATGGCAGTACATCCAGACTGTGTGAAGTGGTGCACAAAGGAGGTCAACGATCTGGGTTGGCTGTCATTGCGCTAAACAACATACAAAAACATTTTTCTGGAAAAACCTTGGTGGTGTGCCAATGACAACATTAGTACCCAGGGCACTGCATAAGGAGTTCATGGTCTCTCCAGCACTGAGGAGCATAATGCTGAAGAGTTAGACAGATAAACACACTCTCACACACAAG
>NW_018127917.1:1244590-1246769 GCF_001952655.1 Monopterus albus
TCCGTCCTTCTCCTGCATGTTATCTATTTGGATTTGCTTGATTCCCTCCATCTACATACTGGATTTTCCATCCTGTCCTAATTCATCCCCCATTTAATATTAACTTTGGTAGCCGCTTTAGTTTCCCCTATCCATAGAAAGATATGTATTCAAGGGAGGAAACGTTTGCACAACCAATTTGAGGTGGTGCTCTATGCTGTATTAGATCAGCTGTGCTGAAGAGGTGAAAGCACAGCCAACTCATTTAAACCTGGAGAGAAGAACACTTAGAGTATCCTCTCTTACTGACATTGATCTTCTACCTATCCTTGTCTGTTTGGTTGTCTCTGCAGTATAATGTCTTTCTCTACCAGGGCAAGATTTAAACTCATCAGTGTTGATTTAAAATAGCTTCAGAACTTAGAAATCAGTCAGCCCATCTAATGAATGTTTGATGCACATGATAGTTTTTATAAGCATAGAAATTAGATTTAATGGTTTTTTTGGTTTTTCATTAATATTTTCTCCCTTTAACAGTGTACATGAATTGTAATCAGTGGTGGAAAACAGAATTGGAGTTACTTAAGTTTTGTACTTAAGTAGAAATATCTAGCAACTCAAGTTACTAGTTACTTTACAGATAGAAGATAATAGTAGCAGTAGAAAATACAATGTATGAAAATTGTTTTTTGGGTAACAGTGCTGAATGCCAACAGACCAGCAATAAAGTCGGAGCCATCTGCTTTCATCCAGCAAGCTGGTGACTATCCACACACTGGTTTTGATGGTCTTGTGCAGTCTAGGTGATCACAGGCTGATGGTTTCAATGACAGTCTCCAATAAGGATTTTCCATTTAATTATTTTTCTCCACTGCAGTATATTCTGCTCTTGATAAGAAAGCCTCAGCAGTTCTGTCATTATCTCGTCCACAGCTAACACTGCAGAGCACCAAGTCCAGGGTGGCCTTCTTTGAGGAGCTTTAAACCACAGACAGTACCTGTAAAGGTGGAGATGCACAGCTGCCAATGACCTCTCATTTCTACATTCCTGGTCAGTTTAAATGACTGAACACACTACAAGGCCTTAAACCACACAGTGAAACCACTATGAAACACTTCAAACTAAAAATTGACCACTGCCTTGATCTGCACCAGCACCATGGGCTTCATGTGTACGCACAAACAAGAATGCATGCAAACGGTTCCTGTACTAAACCTGGGATTGATAATAAATAAATAAATAAAAATCTGAGTGCCTGTTTACAGTGAGTGTGTGACATGCATCACAGCTTTTATTAATATTTTGATGTGAAACTGGGGGTGGGTTTTATCCCTGTCAAATAAAAAAAAAAGATGCATAATGTGATCTTTGCCTACTCGTGTTCCACTGAGACAGTATTTGTGTAGTTTAGAATGGTTATTATATCATGTCCAGATGGGATGGCCCACATTATTCAATTCAGACAAACAAACCACTAAGAAATAAAGATGAACAAAATAGATTAGTGGTTTCAACTGTGCCCTGACCCAGATATTTGATATTTAGTAGATATATGCAGTAATATACTGTATGTATGTTAGCCTACGCTGCTTAAACACTGACCATTTGTTATATTCCATTTTATTCATGTTATTTGTTGGCCAACCAATCCTTCTATATAATATGTTGTTTCTTTGCTTAATAACTTCATGCTGCCTTAGTTTTCTTGTTTCAGTGGAATGGGTAAATGAAAAATGTCCGAGCATTAAATGCAAGACATTTCTTTGCCATCATTCATTTAAAGAGACATTTATTGCTCACAGTGGGAGCTGATGGGGTGTCATGGACATTAAGCTTGTTCTCAACACAAAAATCCAATTCTATGATTTATAACAACATTTTTGCCTTAATAGCCCTGTGTGAGCACACAGTCTTTTTTTTATATCTGATAATCTGTATTTGTGCCTTTATGGCTCGTCATGTTACGTATCTCTGGGTGCCTCAAGCAGCTGATTAGGGACTCGTTACATAAGGCAGGGAGCGCACAGTGCTCTGCTTCTTTAAGTGAAGAGATGATCATTTGTATTAGGTGGTTCTTAGAATTTGAACTGGATGAAGCAACTGTGATTCTTAGATGTGATTTTCTGTCACATCTGTCATCTTTCCTTTTTTATAAACACAACTGCTTTTTTGAAACATGAATTTGCAAATATTTTGAAT
>NW_018127917.1:1246781-1262816 GCF_001952655.1 Monopterus albus
TTTGAATTAATATGCTCTTTACCTCTGAAAGCAATTTATTTTTGGGAATTATAATGTGAAGAACATATGTATATTTTCTTCCTGTCTGCATTTAACAAGAACATGAAGCAGTATTTTAAATGAAACCTTGGGTGAAGTTGCTCTATTTCTTTATGTGCATTGAAACAGATGTATGTTTTGCATGTGAAATAAATTAATATCAGGTCTGTTTTTGATGTATGTTTTTTTCCCCAGAAATAACAGTTATTTTGGCAGCCTTAGATGAATGTCAGCTTTGATATTACCAATGTCAAGTTCCTCTTCCACCCGACCCAGACATCCAATTACACTTTTGAAATTAAGTGTTACAGAAGCACCTTCCATCTCATGTCAGATCACAGACACTGTTTGCTTGACTGACAGTCTTTGTGTGTGTGGCTGTGTGCTTACAGATGGGCGAATGTGGTGTGTTGCATGCCCTGTGCACTTATTTTTGTGCCAGCATGTGCTGTGTCACCACATTAACCCATTAATCTGAGTATCTACCTGAGTCTTTGGGTCCCTGCACCCGACGGAGTGAGTGGCGCTGAGGTTAGGGGGCTTCTCCAAAGCTCTGTCACCTCTGGGCTTATTTGGAGAACGGCCACCCTTGGCTTGTTAGTGTTGTGGCAGAGAGGCACATTCAGGAACTGACTCTCCCTAGGGGCCCAGGGCTCAGAGGGAGCGGAGTGGGGGGTCTGCAGAGTCATCAGCAAATCAACAGATAGATTTGCCTTCATTGCTGCCACCTCATCATTGCCCTATGAAACAGGAAAAGGAGGAGGGATGAGATGGGACGACTCATATTTAGTTGTTTATCCATTCTCAAGGGATTGCAGTTGATAACACACCTGCACACACACACGCACACACACTGGTGCACACATACTTGTCTTGCAGCAGATTGGAAAAGGTTCTTAGTTTGCTGCAGGGTGAGTGGAGTTGATGGAGACTGCACAGCATCTGCCAAGGTCTTGAATATAGAATAAGCACACACAATAGGAAGGAAAAACCCATGTCACCATCCATCTCCATTCAGAGAACCAATCCAGCTGTCAAAAGAATGATGTGGCAACAGTTAAATAAAATGTCCTCATTAGTTTATGTTTGATTGCACGGATGTAATGACTGAAGTAAAGGGACTATGGCTTTATTGTAGCCACATAATAAATGTTAACTGTTGACCTTTATTTAAATTTTTAATTCAAATAGAAGCTTTTTTTTGTGGGTACATGCAGTAAATTACATGCGTTACTATGACCAAAGATTTTATCCATGTTGCCTACACCAAATAGAACCAAGTTTAAGTCAGATAGTAACGTGGCAAGTAACACCAACACAGTACAATGAGGGACATCGCTACTAATGTTAAGCTCTGCCAGCAAATGACCAACTTAGGTAAGTAGTAATTTATATGATTAACTTGCTACAAACTCTCATCATATTGCAACTTTACCACCCTAGTGTGCCATCTCTATTGCTGCCTTGGTGCACCAAAGCATTTCCTTTCACATGCTCATCTCCCCTGCGTCCTCCCATGAGAGCTCCACAGACTAAACCATCTACCGTGTGTTTTATCTGCACTAGCTGTGATGGCACTCACTTTTTCCTATGGGCTTATCAAATGCTTCCTCACTCTGCTAATCTGTTTTCGACCATACCGGTCCTAAAATATACCAGCTCAGAAATCCTTTAGTTCGTTTCCTCTATTACACTCTGTGGACAAATGCAACAATATATTCATATCAGATGACAAATGAACTTCCAACTATTTGCTCTCAGTTTCTGCAGCTAGATAATTTATGCTACCTGGCTTATCAAAATGGGACAGACACTGTACTTTTGGAAAAGTGGAGATATAACAATGTCAGCACTGGCAGTGAGCTCATAGCTATAGATGGATATTTTGAATCTGTGATTTGGACATCTGTGATAAACTGGCAACCTGTCCAGGGTGTACCCCGCCTCTTGCCCAATGTCAGCTGGGATTGGCTCCAGAATCCACCCAACCCTCTTCAGGACAGCAGTATAGATAATGGATGGTTTAAACATGAGACATAACCTAAGATGTGCCAAAATCATAGCTAACATCATGAATTTAATCCAATTTGCTCCACACCACAAACCTCCCTCAAGTTAGTTTCTCACTTCACATTCACAATTTCTCCACTGACTGTTTTACCAGGAACAACCCATCTACTCCTTGCTGTTTCTTCTTGCTGGTGCATTTCCTCCATCAGCAGCATGCTTTTCCCTCAGGGAACCTTGCTCCATAAAGCCTGCCCTTTGCATGACCCTGTTACCCCTGTCTTGTTGCACCTGCCCTACAACATCCTTATACATGAGTGTCAACTCTACCTGTAAAAACACACCATGCACATCTTTAGATACTTTGAACTTTATCTCTGAGCTCACCTTCATGGATTTAAATACCTCTTCTAGGACAGATGTGTCCTAGTGTCCAGAATCCTCTGCAACATCCTTTTAATGTGCAGTCTTTGATATTATTAAGAGCCAGACTGATCTTATAAATTGAATTGTGGGCTTGAGCAACTTTAAGTGTTGCCTCGTAATCCTGACCTTTCTCTGTACTCCTCAGTTACTTCAAATCATCCAACAGAGACTGTCCTTACCTGTAATACACCACCACTGCTTGTTCAGACACTTAAAATGTTTTTTGTTCTTGCCAAACACCCTTTTAGCTGTGTAAACCATTGCTGGCCTCTTTAAGTGGCAAAGGCTGAAGATATAGTTGGGGTTGATGGGTGACACCAGTCTGCAGTTTGCATCCAATTATCTACCAACAGTTAACACTGGCTTGGTATAACTATGTAGATAATTGCTCCCCAGCCATAATCAAGAAATTTTATTTGTGTGAAAACTTGAATTGCTTTTGGACCCTCAGATTAGGCTTTATTTGGCAGGAACTGACAAGCAAACTACTGTATTTTGTTGTGAGGACTTGTTGCTCCTACCTTATCTCAGCCTGCCTGCTGCCTGCTGCCTGACATACTGCCTAATATGACTGGCTTCTCTATACGTACTGCCTTTAGCCATGCATAAAAAAAAAAGGCATATTTGAGGTGAAACGATCTAACAGCGTGGCCGAGGTGCCTGGGTAAACAGCTCAAGTTAAAATCGGTTCCTCTTTTGCTGCAGCACAAGTAAAACCACCTGGTCCATCCAGTCAAATGTGCAAGCACACATTCCTGGTAGATTACTTTGTAAAATGACTGCTGCTTTTCTACTGGTTAACACTCAATTGTGGCAAAAAAATAGAATAGTTATGGCAGTGATAACTTTTCAAAGCTTTAAAATCCTTCATTTTATGGTATGTAAGTGTGATAAACCCTTGAAAATAATGTTACTCAATCTAGACTGCCTGGATTGTTTTCATCATCTTGTTTACAGGCTGAATCCCTGCTAAAATAGGTGAAGTTAAAGCTTGGTCACATTATGTTTCAGTTTAACACATTTACCCGTGTGTCATGTTTTTGAAACATGAAAAATGAATAAAGACTGATCAATCTTGCACTATAAGCAGAGTAGGTGAGTGAGGCTACTGTTTGTAGCCTGTTAGTACAATAATATAATAAAAATGGTGCAGAAACAAGGTAGAATTTGAACATCTCCATTCCCACACATGGGAAATTTGGCTAATAATAGGGTATATTTAGGTTATATAAAACAAAAACATTTAGATTATATGTGGTGTAACTAATGTCTCATTAATGGAAACTACCTTTCAATGCAAAGTAGCTCTGAACAATACAAAAATGCAGTCATTCAAATGCTGTCAAGACAATGACAATATGTAACTGAGACAAATAATTTTGCAACAAATTTTGCCTGACTTTAACTGGGACATTGTTCATATATGCCCTGATGGATAAAAGCTACATGGCACCTCTTGTTCTCTCTCTCTCTCTCTCTCTCTCTCTCTCTCTCTCTCTCTCTCTCTCCCCCCCCCCCCCCCCCCCCCGCCGCCAACCTTGATGTCTCCAATGTCATAAAAGGTAGGGGTAAATTTGTAGACTGCCTTCATGCCTATCTCCACATGCTGCCATTATCTACTAATCTTTTTGTGAGTCATCTTTACTACAAGCAATGACCATATTTTTAAACAGTGGGACTCTGCGAATCAAAACCCCCTCCTCCACATTTGATGTGTTACATAGCCAAAAGAATTAGCAAGGCCTAAAAATACCATATGGAGATTTCAGTTCTCCAGCTTGGCTGACTGAATTTGGTGCCAGATCATGCTTGTACACCCTAAGCATCTGAAAATGCCCAGTATTGCAGGTTTTAGGTTCTGGTGTGTCAATTAGCTCACTCTGAGTAACTGGAATGTCTCCAATACATAAAGAAAAGAGCATGCACAGAATTTTTAATGTTCATTCCTGGAATACACTGCAGCCCCAATGTAAAGGGCAAGTTTTGTTGTTGTTGTTGTTGTTTTTTTGCCTACACAAGAATCCCAATAAGTTCTCAAAAAATCTGTTTTAGTAGTTATGTGAGTACATTACAATTTTGGCTTATGGACAGAAAGATAGCAATTTGAAACATCATCTAAATGTGCACATGTGCACTGTACCTGCATGCTTATCTCTGACTAACAAGCACCCTTATCAGCAAAATTGTCCTGCCAGGAAGATCCACTGGCAATTTTAATATGAAACACTTCCTAAAAGTGCCCCCCCCATCCTTACATCGGTGTTTGAGGGTAGGGTGCAGCAGCCTGTCTGCTCCTCTGGGAATGTGTTGCTTTCACTAGATATTCAGTAGGAATCCTCTTGACATTACTCCTTTTTTCATGCTGGTATTTATCTGTTAGTGCGTCACCTCACTTTACAAATATGTTCAGTATGATTAAATTTTTCTAGTCCCTGGGGATTTGGTGGGGTAGCAGAGGGTGTATAGAATATAAAAACTTGGAAGCCTCAGTGTGCTGCTTCAGGTTTCTGGTGTATGAATACTTCTCTGAAATTCATGCACCCACGCACTGACAGACACAGACTTACTCACACACACACACGAACAGAATCACAAAATCCTTCTTGGCCCTTGCAGCCAAATTAGTATCTTCTTTCATTCCTGGATGCATATGTCTCTGAGTGAAATACCTGTGGAAAATTGCCATGATTAGGTTCATTTTTGTTTGCCTGCTGTTAAAAAGGATGGAAATGAGTTTGGTATTTTAAACAGATAAAAAAAAAAAATCTCCCTTTTAAAAATAGCTTGTTAGACTCAAGGAAATGCCTCTGTTCACCTGTTTTGTTACATTTCTGCACTGCTTGATGAGGGGGTATGAATACATTTTGTTTTGATCCTGAGATAATGATGCGGTCAGCAATACACAATTGAATGTGCCAAAGAAAGGGAGTGCATTCATATGGAAGCTCAGTATACGAGTTAAACGATGTTTACCCATTATTTGGCCCCAAAGACGGGGGTGTCAGGCCATGCCGTCATAAATCTTCAAAGACCCACAATAAGCAGCACTATTTTCCAGACTTAATCTACCCTGAACACAAAGCATCCCTGAATCCTATCCTCATCCAAGCAAAGAGCAGATATGTGGCTTGACACACAGCATCTGCATTGTATTTGCTCAGGTTAAGCAGTGGCTGGACCAGCTGGCTTGTAATGGCAGCCACCTCTGAGAGCCAGGTCCGCTCAGTTGTCCAACCACTGACACTGTTCTACCTAGATTGTCTAACAAAAGAAGAATACACTATTAACAACCCCAGTGAGTCAACGATACTGCTCAAAAAATTAAAGGAACACCTGATCATCACAGTATGACACCAGGTCAGTTAAACTTCAGGGATATCAGTCTGTCTATTTAGGAAGCACAAGTTTTATGAATCAGTTTCACCAGCTTTGGTGCAAATGAAAGTAACAAAAGGTGCAATGGAGAGGAAACGGCAAGACAACCCCGGAAAAGGGGAATGGTTTTGCATGTGGTGGCCACAGAGAAATGCTCTGTCCTTATCCTTCCTGATTCTTCTCACGTTTTGTGTGTCCTTGTAACTACTGGTGTCATGAGGCAGTACCTGCAGCCCAATCAGGTTGCACAGATAGTCCGCTTACTCCAAGATGGCACATTCATATATGCAGTCTCAAGAAGGTTTGAGTGTCTCCCAGCACAGTCTCAAGAGCATGGAGGAGCTATCGGGAGACTGGCTGTTACCCCAGGACAGCTGGACAGAGCCACAGAAGGGCAGCAACCCAGCAGCAGGACCATTATCTGCTCCTTTATGCAAAGAGGAACAGGAGGAGCACTGTGAGAGCCCTACAAAATGGCCTCCAGCAGCTACTGGTGTGCATGTTTCTGACCAAACTGCCAGAAACAGACTCCGTGAGGGTGGCAGGAAGGCCCAACATGTGTGACATGTGCACCGTGCAGCGTGATTGGCAGGTCAGCCAGTGAATATAGCAAAAGTGAAGTGCACTGTATTGATTTTCAATAGGTTTGTGATTAGCTGGCATGAGAAGATGGCTATGAACAAAACACTGCTTGTAAACATTTAAGGCTGATGAGACCATGAATTAAACTATTATTTTCTTCTCAAATGCAAAAACTCATTACACATGCACACACCCTGAGGGGATGCTAGTGCACCTTTACCTTGCAATTTCTCTCTAGTTATTCCTAAATTAGTTTCTCTTTACATAGCATCCATTCTAATCTTCTCATCTGGTGGTGTGACAGATGGGGCTAAGCCTTTTCTCTGCCGCTCAGACTAATGGTCTGACCGCTGGGCGCTGGTGGCTTGTTTGATGGTGTCCGTCTGGTTTTAAACCCAAATACTAACAGAGTGGGTAAAAAATAGCTCCAGAAAAGCCTTGGAGGTATTCATTAGATCATAAGCTTCTCTGTTTCTCTTGTTCATCCATCTTGACCTGATTAACTGACCCACTTCCTTGGCTACTTACCTGTCTGCTATGTTGTTATAGATCTGGCATGAGAGGCTCAGGTATAAAAGGTTTATATGTGCCTTTTTTGTCTTCCTGCTGGAGGCCTTTTTGTTGTCTTCAGCCACCTCTCTGTGTACTTGGTTGTTTAAAAACACCTTGCTTCATCTTATTTTCATCAAACACTTGCTTTAGGGCAAAACATCTCACTTTGACTCTTCCTTGTTTGCACATTATTTCCAGCACAGAGGAAGAAGAGGTCAATAAGTCACAAAATTACTAAACCAATAAGCACGTGCAGACAATACAAATACACAGTGGATGCCCTGTAAACGGTTTCATCCTCTATATGCCTTCTCTTTAGCCTTTAATTTTTCACCAAGCTGTACATGATCTTAATATCTCCATGTTAAAAGAAAGAGAGATGAATGGCCAAACACTAAGGGAGGTGGAGAAGTAGAAGATGCCAGTTCAGTGTGGTTCTCTAACTGGCTGCTTTATTCATGATTTTGACACTAGTGCAGCAGCAGCAACATACAAGTGTCCAGGGGATGCTTCACTTGGTACCTCTACATTGATTAAATGTCTTGAGACAAGTCTGTACCTGTAGTAATGGCACACTACAATGTTGAAGGCAGACTTCAAGAAATTACTGTTCGAGATCCCAAGCAGAATGTCTGGTTTTTCTTTGGCGTCTAAAGTGTCACTATATTTGTGTTGTTTGTGAAATTACCTGATGAACGCTTCAGGCATTCGAGGGCCAAAACAAGTGATAAATAGTAAAACTCAAGACTGATATAATTGTTCAGACTACTATGTGTAATGTGAAAAATAGCTGCTGGTAGTGACACTGGGATTTCCAGCGCACTTACTTTGTTTTGATTCAAGTTGACCACTCTCATTTGCAAATCATTTTCAGCTACAAGGGGCGTTTGTTTTGTCAAAAATACTAAAAACTGTTGACACTACCAAATGGCAGACAAACAGTTAGTGACTAACTGCTGAACATTTAGCTGAGTCAGATATTCCATAAGGAGTTTGTGAAGACCAAATGCACAACTAAAAGTGCAGTGTATGTATTGGCCAGAAACAAAACGCCAAATGAATGCCTATGTGTAATGTAAAAATGGCTGCTGGTAGTGACACTGGGATTTCCAGCTCACTACTTTGTTTGATGGTGCTTAATTTTTTGTTGTGTTACCTCCATCTCTGTATGGAACTTTTACAACTTTATTTTGTATACCGGTGTTTTTACTCTGTTTATGTTTTTTACTGCTTTGGTATGGCCTAATATTTTTTAGTATGTTTTACTTGGTGATGTTTGTTTTACTGTGCAACACTCTGGGCTCTCGAGTTGTAGAGTGGTATATAAACAAAGTTTATTATTATTATTATTATTATTATAATGTTAATTCAGTGAAACTGTTGCAACTGGCATTGAACAGTAGCTTCACAACTTGTTCCTGGGGCCAAAAAGAAAAGACCAAAACCAGCAGCTGATTGATCCTACTAACAAGTACTGCCTCTGCAGTTAAAGCCTGATGTAGTCACCGTTACCCAAAAGCAATTACAGACATCAATTAACTACACTGTTGTATTGAGTGATGTGTTCCTTCGTTGCCATCTACATAAACTCTGTAATTTGTTTTAAATCACTCTCATTTTCCTTGTCTTGCTGCCACAAACAACCGGGATGGCAACTTTCCAAGCAATGACAAGATAATTATAGAAAGAACTTCCTTAAACTCCAAAATTTAAGTAACGGCTCTGTGCTTCACACAGGTAATTACAGATTATAGAATTATAAACTATAGATGTTTATGTAGATTTATTTTTGGAATCTTGGATCTTAAATATTACATCCATTTAAATAACTCAATAATGTGCCAAAAAAGCCACAATAAAAAAAAAAAAAAAAAGTCATGCCCAACACAAATGCTTTACTTCTTCATGCTTGAATAAAGTTTGCTAAAAACTACCATTCACAGCTCTTTTAAGAAATTATAAATAGTCCTGGGGTTGAGAGCTACAGAATGGGGTAGGGAAAAGGTTTTGAGAAGCAAACTAACATCAGTTATGGTTTTTAATGGAATTTCTTAACCATAAGAAAATATCACCACCGGCCTCATTCTTTAATATTAAGAGCTACAGTATTCTGGGTACAGTCAAAACTGTAAAAACAAGGAAGTGTTACTGAACCTAAGTATGTCAGCTTTGGTCTATTTGCACTCTAGGGAGTTTGGATTTTTTTTTTTTTTTTTTTTTTTTTGTAACAGGCAGCGACTGAGGCAGAATGCAGCACAGAAGGCTGTCTGTGGAGTGATTCAGTTGCACTGCTCATTCATGTGCTTCTCTTTTTCTCCAAGCTGCTATCCTTCGAACATCCTGTTGGCAGACATCTCAATAACCCTGGCTGAGTGTAAGGGATTCTCACACACACACACACACACACACACAGCAGAAGTTTCTACTCTCTCACTGTCCGTCTTTCTCTGTTCCTTAACAGCTAAAGAAACAGATCTCAAAACACTGTCAGGTCTGGAAGAGCTCCTGCTTAGTCCCTATTTTTAGGCTGGCAGTGAAACGACACATCTCAGCTCTTCTCCGTACAATTTCGCTCTCATCTAAAGTCTGCATGTGCAGTGTGAGGAATCAGGTTTTTCTTCTTCCTTACTTTTGCCATCTCTGTCTCTGTGCGATTTTCTGCTTCTCTGTTCTGTTTTCTCTCTGTCTCGTTCTCAAATTAGGGAAAACCTCAAAGGAAAAAAATTCACTAAGAACTGTCATATGATTCACTTAGCACAACAAAACATACTGTATGTTAACTTGCTGCATTGTGAAGTGTTGTGAATCTGTCTAGGCAGAATAATTAGTACTCGGCCCAGCAGTGGCCGCCAGCCTCTACCATATTTTCTGCTTAATTTTCCTCTTTGTCTGTTCCTTAAATCACATCACCCTACTTCCTCTGCTCCGCGTTGTAGGTTGTGGTTTGGTGACCTGTTTCATGGCATTTGGGGATTGGCTCATCATTTCTTTGCTTCTCACAGACGCTACTGATTTGCATACATGCTGCCACCACTGACTCTGTACAAGGAACACATTATTTTTGAGTCTGTAGTTTCTGTATTAAACTCTGTCCAGGCTGGTCTACACACTCACATGTCCAATATAGTACGAGTGGTAAGATATTGCCCACTAAGCCACGTTTCTGTTGCTTCACCTATCACATAATGGTGGCAAGTTTACAACATATAGAGCAAGCCTCTTATTTTTAGCTAATTTTGCTGGATGAAATGAAAACTGTTGTCTGCAGATTATATCAGCATTAGCTAGCGAATTAAGTCAGTGCTAGCTCCATGACTTGTCTGAAAATATTGTAGGCTGATACAACTGATTTTTTTTTTTGTTTTAATCCGACTGCTTTTTAAAAAGAACCCTGCCAAATACATTTAAAATTTTAAATATGCACCTGATGGCTTGTTATACTAAAAGACAAAAGCTAAAGCCAACATGTTTCCACCAAATAAGTATCCATAGCAGTGTAGAAGATGTAAAAACTGTTTATGTATCAGTGTAGAGCCAGTTTGTCTTGGTGCTATAAATATAATAAACGTGATTTAAAGATATGAAAAGAAATCAGCTGTGCTCTGTTACAGGGCTACACTATGATTGGACAAATGCTTTTAGGGGTGAGGGCCTTAGCTAATGGTCATTTGATGACATTTTTGTGTTTTCATGACTGTCAGGGGGTACAGTAATATTGCAGTGCAAGTTCCAGTAAAATGCCACAAAGCCTAAATGCTACTGTAGGCTATAATAATGATGAGGGTGTTGATAATAGTGATATGTCTCATTTCAGTTGCCAAGTGCTGGAGCAGCAATGCATTTTATTAATAAGGAGGTTATTCATTTATTGAGAAGTCCTCTGGCTATTAATATTGGATAATAAAAAAAAAAAGTGAAACTGGATAAGCCTCCCAAATTTGAAATGTGAAATGGAGCATGAAGTAAAGGACTAGACTGATTGAATTTACATCCCTCTGTGAGGTCTAATATGTCTCCCAATGTTTGCTAAGAGCTTTTTATTTGTTTAACATTTTAGGGAAGTAAGTGCTTACAAGAGTAATTTACAGGAGGATTTTGTGCAGATTGAAGTACAAAGCAGTCGTGAGAACAACAGCCAAATCATTTTACAATTTCTATAGCTTTGTTTTTCAGTCAAATATGTCGCTGTTCTAATCTTGATGCCAGGATATCTCTGACCTGCCATTTACCTTAATCACAGTTACTGGGAAAGTTCTACTGAAGTAGTAACCTATTACAGTACAAAACGCTGGAATGAATACTGCTTTGTCTTGTTTTTGGGATAACAATGAGGTGTCTTAGCCTTCATGGCCGAATTGTGCTCAGACACCTGCTGCTAACTCGTACTGCTGCCCTCTATCACTGAATTGTTGAGTGTGTGAGCAGGTGGAAAAGCCTGGCAGTGTGTTCAAATGCCAGTAGATGGGGACTATTCATTCAAATAACAGGAGAGGCCAGAAAACAAGCTGTGGAAGCCAGACACCCCAGCACCTGATATCAAAGAAGCGTTGAGCCACTTGTATCCATCAACAGTGTATCAAAGGAATTTTAATCATTATTTTTCCCCTATTTAAGTCTGCAAACCGCTAGCGTGCAGACGAGCGCACTGCACACTGTCACACTGGAATGCATTCAAAGTGACAAAATTGTGGAGGCACTACAGACAATACCACACTGATGCATGATGATACTTTTTGTCACCACTGCTCTGTTCAATTTCATGCCCACCGAGCACAGAAGCAGGTGCTCATGGGTTCACCCATGCATCGGATGCCATGGGCAACTCTCCAGGATTCTGTTTACCTCTTGGCCTTTTTGTGAAAGTCTAGCAACCCTGTTGGAGACCTCTGTCACCTCAGGTAGACACACATACACACATGTAGACTTCCTGGCAAAGAGCTGTCCAGTGATATACACACTTTATAAAGTTTTTATTTTTTTGTAGCATGTCTGTTACCTGCACACAAATTAACCTCTGGTGTTGGAATATGTGTGCATTCACTTCCAGCAGCTGTGCTAGAGGCTAATTGTCTTGACAGTATGTTAATTTTAGAAAGATCTATCTTATGCTGCCGGAGGCTTGTTCTACATGGAGGAGATAATAGATTGGTATGATAATAACAAAATTCCTCTAATGTTGGCTTTTCTTAATTTATTTGACAGCCTTGATGGTGATATATTTGGGTGTATAATAGCTACAGTGTTTAGTGGTTGAGACAGTTTGCATTTGATATTTGTTTTAGCAGATCTGTTACAAACACAAACAAATTTGACTAATCAGAAGCACATATCAGAGAGGACGACACATAGCATTATGTTTGAGGAAAAAAAAACATTTATGGCAACATCACATCATCACTGCTAAGTAAAACGTTTCGTTTTGTTTTGCTTGCTCTTTGAAGCCATGCTGACATAATTTATAAAAACACCAGACAAGGATCTGGTAGGCCTTTCCCCAAGAACTAACACACAAAATGTTGCAATTTTCTGTAGAAAATACAATGTTTGTACAGGAGAAAATTGGCTGCAATCATAAAGCGCATAAATATTGCACATTTTGTTTAAGGTATACGTATTTGTTTGTTGCAGTAATGCATACTGTTTGCCACACATGCCAAAAAGAAAATGTGCAATGCGGGAAATTGTGTAATGGCTAAAAGTGCCATTTGTCTATCTAGCCTGTGCAGATCTTCTAAATTTGCTCAAATTTTGATTTTTGTTTATAAACACGAGTGAATTTAATTGGGAAGCCGTTTCATCTGGGGGCCATCAATACAGAGGCCTAGTCGGCTTGGGAGCTGACGCCCGCCGTGTTCTGAAGGGCTAATTTCATTTGGATCGTCTACAATTGGCTCTCCTGTCTGTTTCCATTACCTTCAGAACTAGTGTGGAAAATATACAAGGTGAGATGAATGAGAATGTGTGGTGTAAAAGAAAGAGCCAAAGGGGCATTACGAGGAGCTGCTGCTGTCCAGCTGAACAAAGTTTTAACAGAAAATGTGAAAGACGCCTCTTTTTTAAGGGAGTGATGTTAGGCTTGATGTCAGAAATGTCCCTCTCTGTTCACATTGTGAATACATGTGCAAGTGCTTGTGGATTTATGTGATTATGCAGATGTCCTCTAGATAACCTTGTGAAGAGATTGATAAACATCTACATATTAAACATGAACATAGCATCTCAGTGTTGGTGATATATGTTCTCTTCACTGAGACAATAAAGACAACATTCTCTAGTGATGAATCCATCTCTGCCACCATTTCCAGAATCTTCCCCCACTGTCATCAATCAAATGTAGTCAGTGCCATCTGGGAAACTTACATAAGTTCTACTAAACCCGCTTCCACTGAACGTGCAGCCTCTCACCAAGATCCATCACTTCAAAGACTTTTCTCAACAGGACCCTAGGCCCAAAGTGTCCTTCTATGTCCTTCTTCACTTCCCTCTCAAAACAAAAACTGCTGAATGTGAAATGCCACATGCCTAATTTCTAAGACAGGACATACTGTATGTGTTTTATGGGAGAAGATGCACATATGCTGAATAACGAAGGGGGAACAAACTGATAAAATCAAAATGGAATTAAGATGTGTTCACGTCTGTTTCATACTCCAGCTGTTGGCCTGTGTAGAGGAGGCAAAGCTAATTAACTCAACCCAATCATAATGAAGTTTAATATTGTTGTTTTCAAGCAACACACTCACTCACTTGGTGACTACAGCTGTGAAAACTAAATATCATTCTTGTTAATATTTCAAAATATGACATTTTTACAATTTCACAGGTTCATAGTCATGTCATGACACAATACTGGGCTAAATATGGAAACAGTGACTTTCTAAACCTTATTAACTGATATGGGTAATTAGGAATGGTCAATTAGTCTCCTAGAGACACTGCAAATTTGAGATGCTTTCTAAACATTTTAAAGCATCTCAATAGCTACTACCATCTGTTGGAGTAATATTTTCCACAGTGTGAGGGGCTTTTAACAAGTAGGGTGCAGAACGTCTAATGCACTCAGATCATTAAAAAACAAACATGTTGAGAACATTTTTGCACCTGAAGATGTGCGCAGAAAGCACAACGATGCCATTAGGAGACAGTGAGGTGCAGACATCAGCGAGACAGATGTGGCCTTGAGGCATTTTTAGTTTTTCACTGACTGCTAACAGGAGGCAAAATGAGTGCAGAAGAGTTCATTCATGTTTTTTGTGGTGATGTATGTGCCCAGTTAAAGTAACTCACATCTGCTGCCGTTTGGTGAAAGACTATGTCCTGTACTGAAAATGTCATTTGTTCTCTGTGGTGCACACGAGCATGATTCATTGCATGAGTCACTGGTTTTATGCTGAAGGTCACCAAGTATACAATGGGCCTTAGCAGTATGGTTATCTGTCAAAAAGTTGAGCTCATTGCACCAATGACAGATGAATCAGTACTGAGACTGATGTTGAAGAACATGAGGGAAACATCTGATTTTTTAGCTAAATAAAGTGCCTTGTCGTTTGAAGTTGTTATCCAACAGGAAGCTTCACGGTAATAAAATAAAAACAAATAGGTCATTTCTTTGCTTTTATGGCCAAAATAGTTAATAATTAACTATGCAAACAAATGGCAAAAAGTAATCCAACTACTTGAATCACTGTGTAAATGTAACTGAACTACCAGAAAGCTACTGCAAAATGTAGTTAAACTACATGTGGCTCACTACTTGCCAACACTGCACACAACATACCTTATACAGAGCACAAGATAGTATGAGATTCCTCACTTAAAGCTGCCGTCTGTTGCCATTGGAAACAGCATTGATGAGAGTGGTGGAGTGAACCAAACCGTAAATTTCCAAAACTATTAGCTTTAAGGGTGCTAAAACACTTTGTAGACCCAAGGATAACAACAGAGTTGGGTGGTAATTCTCTGTGGGTTTGTCACTATGAACAACCCTTTTCACAGTGCACTATGTCAGACCCAATTAGTTGCAACTTTAAAATGATTTGTTTGTTTTCCTGATTTTGTCATGTGTGACTTGGACATGAACCACTACCGTCTACATCTTATGTCCTACCAATAGTCAATAATAGGCTATGTTCTTTTAATCCTGACCTGTTTAAATAACTGTAGCCAAGTAGTTTAATTGCCTAACTCACAAAACCTCAGCCAAATATGAATCATTTTTAACAGTATTGAACAGCACTGGCAGACAGTGTCCCCCTGATGATACCCTGGTGAGATCAGAAAACACTTATAA
Organism: Monopterus albus; assembly: GCF_001952655.1. Classification (NCBI taxonomy): domain Eukaryota; kingdom Metazoa; phylum Chordata; class Actinopteri; order Synbranchiformes; family Synbranchidae; genus Monopterus; species Monopterus albus. The sequence continues at coordinate 1,262,053 of NW_018127917.1, forward strand.
GAGTCAATTTGGAAGACAATAACTTTTGTCCTTGAGGTTTGAGGACTAATTGAGAAAAGTGTCCAGAAGCCAAGCACAGTAACTGTAAAATAAATGTAAATTTTCCCTTCCCTATGTGTCTTCATTATGATACACCATTCCTGTTTATTTATCCAAACTACTAGACCTTATTTATATCCCTGTGGAAATCCTCTGACATTGAATTTCTGGGCCCCAACTACAGTGCATCAGCATTCAGTGACAAAATTATCCTAAACCATTACCCACTAGTAGAAATTATGGGCACTCCAGAGAGCTCTGCCTCTTTAATGGAATAAATATTTCCCTTCATAAAACATCAGGCAACAAGGGGACAGCCCTCACTTCAAAAATGCATATCAAAAAAACTGTGTGCCTGAGAATGATGAGGCGCCGTTACCCTAGGAAGCAATGTCCTCTGATCATGAATTTGTTTCTCCTGTCAGGCTGTGAAACGTGAGATATTGTCAACAAAAAGGCAAAGCTAAGATTTGACTTTCTACATCCAGCAACATGAAAGTAGAGGGAATTACATTTCATCAGGTAATAAAAGTCCAGATCTCATTAGGTTTGTGATAAAATTTGCTTAAACATTCAGCTCACTAACGCATGACAAGTATCCATCCGTCCATCCAATTTCCTCTGCTTATCCGGAACTGGGTCATGGGGGCAGCAGTCTAAGCAAAGATGCCCAGACTTCCCTCTCTCCAGACACTTCCTCCAGCTCCTCCGGGGGACTGCCGAGG
>NW_018127917.1:1263198-1274666 GCF_001952655.1 Monopterus albus
GACTGAGAACCATGGCCTCGGATTTAGAGGTGCTGATTCTCATCCCAGCCGCTTCACACTTGGCTGCAAACCACCCCAGTGCACGCTGGAAGTCCTGGTTTAATGGAGCCAACAGGACAATGTCATCTGCAAAAAGCAGAGACGAGATCCTGTGGTCCCCAAACCAGACTCCCTCTGGCCCCTGGCTGCGCCTAGAAATTCTGTCCATAAAAATAATGAACAGAACCGGTGACAAAGGGCAGCCCTGCCGGAGTCCGACATGCACCAGAAACAAGTCTGACTTACTGCCAGCAATGCGAACCAAGCTCCTGCTCCGGTCGTACAGGGACCGGACAGCCCTTAGCAAAGGGCCCCGGACCCCGTACTCCCGGAGCACCCCCCACAAGGTGCTGCAAGGGACACGGTCGAATGCCTTCTCCAGATCCACAAAACACATGTGGACTGGTTGGGCAAACTCCCATGAACCCTCCACCACCCTGAAGAAGGTATAGAGCTAGTCCAGTGTTCCACGGCCAGGACGAAAACAGCATTGTTCCTCCTGAATCTGAGGTTCGACTATCGGTCGAATTCTCCTCTCCAGTACCCTGGCATAGACTTTCTTGGTGAGGCTGAGGAGTATGGTCCCCCTATAGTTGGAACACACCCTCTGGTCCCCCTTCTTGAAAAGAGGGAGCACCACCCCGGTCTGCCAGTCCAGAGGCACTGTCCCCAGCCGCCATGTGACATCGCAGAGGCGTGTCAGCCAAGACAGCCCCACAACATCCAGAGACTTAAGATACTCAGGGCGGATCTCATCCACCCCCGGTGCCTTGCCACCGAGAAGCTTCTTAACTACCTCGGCATGATAAGTATTGACATTTAAAATGATTGTGCCATATGTTTTGAGATCTTATTGATCTAAAGCGTTATCGGATATAAAAAAAAAAAAATGATGTCAGATGTTTTGTGAAATGCAGTTTTGTTCATTAAGTGTAGCAGGATGAGGAGACACTGAATGTGTCTGAGAGAAGCAATATAAGAATTAATACAGTACAAGTTATCCAGCTCATCTCATAGATTTAAAAGCCCCAACAAGTTTAAATATGACCTTAAACTTACTTACGATTTACTCGTGATCCCTGCCTGTTTTGGTCGCCTGCCTGCTTCCCTTTTGGACTTGTCTGCTCTACCGGTTGCCTTGTGTTTCAACTGGCTTTTCAACTTGTCCGACTTCCCTCCTTGTCCTATTTTTGTTTGTCACAGCTATAGCATTATTATCAGGGTCATGGTGTGATTTGAAGGTGGTGGCGTACAGTTTTGGAAGCTCTGCCACACACAACCTTTTTGTCCATCACGAGTTACTTCTCAGTAATATCATGGGCATCCGTCATCTTGTTGGTTGCGCATTTAAAAGGTCATGGTAAATTAGGTAAAAGTTGCAACTGAGTTAAAAAGTGGGGAGGTGTGCAACATCTAATGCAGCACTGCCACAGGGTTCATCATCTGTCCTTTAGCACCAGTCACCAAGACGGCCTTAGAAATGTCTAGATGCTGTTCATAGTCCAGAAACAGATCAACTGTGTTTTAGCATAAAAACTGAGATGCATGCACACTAACCTTCTTGACTATGAAAGCACCATCATCTATTCTTTTCTATTACATTTCACTCTAGTGTCATGCTTGCCGTTATGTCAGAGGCTCTTTTGTGGGTAGACCAACCCTCTCCAGGTTGGACTTTTTTAATCTAAGTGGACTGTGACTGTACCACTGCAGCTCAGTGGAAAATAAAGACAGCTCCCTGTCTGGAAAGTAAATGTAAAAAGCAGGGGCGTAGCACTGTAGCTTTCGGATGTGGAAGATGCAGCAGAGAAACGAAAAATGGCAGGTGAGTGTTTATGTGCATGCACACGACTGAATGTGCGTCTCATAATAGAGAGAAGGGAAGAGCAGCAAGGTGGAGAGTAGAAAGAGGAAGGCGAGAAAATACCCTCTCCACCCTCAAGTGAAACCTCAATTGGCATGTTGTGCAGAATCTTAATAAACTACTGTCAGATATGGGGATTTTCCATCCAAACCCCTAGGTATAAAGCATAAAACCATTTACAGATACACATTTCACATGCTTCACATGGAGCTAATACTGCACTCCTCAAGTGGTGTATTTACATGCACAGAAACTATGACAGAAAATGTGGTGACAGTCATTTTATCAATCAGTATCTTATTAGACTACTACTGATAGTCCATTTCTTTGTCGTGTGGCCAGCTGAAAAAGGGTTTTATAATATTCAGACAGCAGAGAATTTAAATTCCACTTAAGGTTGTTTACATACAAACACATATTTGCACATTTGTGAGTGAGTCAGTGTGGGAATCTATAATCATCTGAGATCCATCTCAAATAGTTGCTTGTGTGGCACTTTTCCAATATTTGCAGGAGCTGAAGGGTGGTACAGTGGGGAAATATGCTCTGTTTGACACAAACACACATTTAACAACTGTTTCTTCAAAATGAAACGGTAGAAATATATTTGGCTCATCAATCAAGTCTCATATTTCCTAAACACCACCTCATCAGATTATTTATTGTAAAGGTGATAAAGGTTTTCAAAAAGCAATGAGCAGTAGAAAAGTACTTGTAATGAGGCACAGTGCTCACACCTGTACACTATACTATCTTACACCGTGCCCATGCAGTGAAAACCCTACAGACTTCAGATAAACCACATGATCAAATGTTGTGTTGTGTACTTGGAAAAATTTGTCTTAAATCATGCAAACAACAAATAAAAACATCTGCACTTACAAGGTGGCACAGCTCTATAAATGTCTGAAGATAAGTAATGTGACAGGCCGAGCCACATAACCACTCACGACGCACCTCCCCTGACCATACCGCACATACTGCGCTGCACCTACAGCTGGTGCACTTGCATTGACCTTGTACACATTTGCAACTGCAAACTTAAAATAGAAGCTTATATCACAAATTACACATTGCAGACAACCAACAAGTGCAATCAAACTGTGGGAGTGGAGCAGTCTGTCACGGCAGAGACAGGGAACTGTTGAGAGGCTACATACAGTGCACAACTCAGATTTGTACCAACTAATACTCTATGCCTGTTTCCTAAATTCTAAAATGAACACACTTATATTACCAGTTAATTCGCATTTTATTCTGGGGCTTACAGGTATTGGGATTTTTGCTACTTTTTGGGTTTTCCAGCTTAAAACTTCACAGATGTTTTGCTTAAATTAGTTAAAATGTGAAACAAATTCCTCTCTGTTCGCTATGTTCATGAATAATGCCCTGGTTTAAGACAGGTTGTATTATTTGTATTAATACTGTCTGTGACAATTCACTAAAGTTAATAGAAAAATGTGTATTCATAAAAAAAACCCCAAACCCACAAACATTTTTAGGTATGGACCATTCTGACATTATAGACAACAGATTCTTTCATCTAAATATAAAAATGATCCAACTGCAATTTGGTGTGGAGTACTGTGTAATCAATAAATATATTCAAATTAATTTTCTTTGACAATAGTGGGGCAGCTGCCCTCATTAAAGCTAGAGTACAGAGAGATATTTAGTTTCCTGTAAATAAGGCACAACTGTGACATTAGTGAGGATAGCACCACTTCCCTGCCACTGAAGTTGAACGCTACCTCTGCACGTTGATGAATTTGCTGGCATTTCCTTCTTGACTGCTGGAATTCAGGAGCCCCTGACACTGTTGCAGGGCAAACATTCATAAGTACACATTTGCATAATGGCAGATTATATTGTTTACATCGAAACGAGAAGTGACAATTAGTGACGAGCTACAGAGTGGGGGAAGAGAAGACACCTGTTGAGATGATATTAAAAACAAAAAGACAGGTTTCTCAGGTACAATACGGTACTGCCATCCATCTCACAATATTAAGTATCAAATCAGAAGTACAATACTTTGGCTTCCTGAGAGGACTTAAAACAAATATAAATACACCACAATCACTGCAGTTTATCAGTTTTGTGATACCCCCCCCCCGCACCCCAGCAGTTTCTAATCTGGGATAGGATCATTCAGTCTTCAGCTCGAATGTATCTGAGTTAATTTGAATCAAGTGTAATGGAAAATTTTGAGCAGGTAATTAATGTATTTTCCATTGGTTTGGCTTTAGCTTTCTTAACACCCCATTGTTTTGATGTGTGCCACAGCTTCTCAGCAAACACTGATTAGGCAGCAATTAAAAATCAACATAAAAATGAATAAGAGTTCTTCTTTGAGCCCACAGTCCATCTTAGCGGTAAACACAACCACTGTTTGTGAGTACAGTTTTGTGATGCACTTTTTTTATTTCTCTTTTTTTCCTCTATGTACTTGGCAGGTCTGCTGTTATTATAATTAAATGCACACGCCAGATAAATAGTTATTCTGATGGGCTCTTAATGGCTCATGACTGCAAACAGTTGAGACAGCAGCTCTGTACAGCTGACAACGTTCTCTGACTGGGATGTTCCACTGAAAATGAATGGGCTTCTAGTGACTTATTACAGTAATAATTAAATTATTAAATGGCTTCAAATTATGCTGCATATGCTTTGTGTGAACAGATAATCACTGCACAAATATACTATGGACCAGCAAAACATAAACAAACGAGTCTGAAAACTTGAGCTCATTAGGAAAGACTGAGTCACAACTCTGAACACTGCACGAGTTAACGGTGTCTGCCCTAATCTCCGATCCTCTATCCCCATGTTGGCTGGGCTGTAAATCAACACAAACTAGAGCTACACATCTGTGCACATGTCCACATGTGTGCGACTGAGTCACGCCTCCTGGGCATCGGTTGAGGTTGGCCTAGACAACTGAGATGGTAAATGTCTGTCAGAAAGGAACTTCCTCTTCATCTTACTTTCTCATCCCTCTCCAGCCCGCCAGACCGCACACACACACACACACACACACACACACACACAAAATTTGATTTGCTTGTCAAGGATTGGTAGTTGATTCATGACTTGCCATAGCAAAGCGAGTGAATAAACATGAGGCTGCTACTCTCAGTAGAATATAACATGTGCCATTTGGTGGAATGGTCATGTGCATTAATATCAGCACTGGTGGCTCGAGGGATATAAACCAACTGTGCTCCACTTTCCAGGACCACAAACTGAGAACCTCATCAGTTCAAATTTGCTGTAAGGACCCCACCCCCACCCCCACAGTCTCTGCCATAAAACATTAGTAAGAACTGCCAACTCCACATCCAGTTAGAGCAGTCAGATACCACAGCAGCATGCCAAATTGAGATCTGTTAAGAATGTAGACTGGCAGCACCGGTGTCTCTCTAACGCTGTTATAAGACTCAGCAGTGGCCGTCAGCGGTTGTCCAGGAAGTGATAGTTGATTTTGGAAAGTCCCCACCAGAACAGCTGTCTAGTCATAATGAGTTTGGAAGTGGTGTCTGTCTCATGTGCCCAAGTGAAAGAGGACACGATCCAGCTGGCAAATACTCCAGTGAAAAGATAGATTGTGCTAATGTAATGAAGGGGTCCATCCAAGATTGCTGCTGCATATACTGGGCAAAAATATTATAACCTGATCAAACAATATTGAGAAAGGACATGATTTTCTACACAAGCAGTTTTGAAAGCTGGGGTCATAATTTACATCACTCACGCCTGAGACTTTGTGACCATAGGAACATTTGTTTCCCACCACATGATATTTCATGGACAGATGTTGGTTTGGTGGGTTATGCCTTGTCAGTCCATCACATACAATCTGATGTGATAACCTTCTCGCATCTAAATGAGGGCATCACTGCCTCTTTTCACTTCTTGTTTATACTTCAGCTTCTCCCTGCAGTCCTCACAATCTGTACATCACAATCGGCCTCACAGCTACAGCTGCTTCAGAAGCGGTTAGGATCTCAGCTAGTGCAAAACAAAGTCAAGTATGTCCAAGTTAAGAACTTCTCCACAAGTTGCCAAGTGGAGCTATACTCAGTCTTAAAACATTTACAGGTCACGATAATAGAGTTAAACTGCTAGATCATGTTTTATATTTATATACATCTGCATCTCTAGGTGCTATGTTAATGTTTACATGCATGTATGATGATTAAAAGTATGGAGTCACTTCAAATAGCACAAAAAAAAAAAAACTCATTTAGAGACCTGTTATTTCAGCTAGTGGACGTAAATAAAATCCACTATTGTAAATTAGGGGTTTTGCAGATACAATGACAATGTGTTTACAAATGTGTTCATAGTTTTCTGAAATTTTGTGACCAAAGTTTAAAAGTCAAGTGTGGCTACAGTACAGTAGGACCTGCAATTAAGGGAAGCTTAATTATAAACTAAGGCAAAATGTTCCCACCAGCATAGGTCTGTAAAATTAAAAAAAAAAAAAAAATCTCAATGGAGTGCTTTACTTTACTGGGAGTACAGTTTAATATTTACAAAAACTTGTTTCAAAGTCGGAAAGTAATGAGGATGAAGTAAAACAGCCAAAAAAGTGATAACAGCAGTGGAAAAAGAGATGCACACTGGAATACTCCCACCTGTGTCTGATCTTTTGTTATATTAGCAACCTTTAGCTCCCACTGAAGCCCACTAGACACATACTGTAGGGCTTGTTAGCTCAGTATTAGCTTTAAGTCAAGTTGAGTTTATTTAAATGACGTTTATTAATTTACTGTATATAATTGAAGGGACTGACTTATTTGCGAGGAACATTAAATTCTAACAGTTGCACCCAAATTTTCCTGTGTTTTTCAGGTAATCATCAGTCTACAATATGGGCCTCTTTTTCTAGCAGTGATTGTAATGCTTTATGCAAATGTGGTTGTTGTCCAGTGTGAGTCCATGCATTAAACAAACCTCCATTTAGGTGATGAAAGCAAGTTTGTGCAGAACTGTGCCTTTAAAGCACATTTATGCTTGCAAATTTTATTCATAATGCATCAGTTTCTTGTGCATCTCCACTTTAGGTTGTGCTCCAGAAATTCACTGGTAACTTTGCTGCCATTCATCACGCCAATCAATGCATAAGGATACTCTTCACATTATATGTACAGAATTTACTGTGTGTATGTACCTTAATGTATACCTGATCAATTTGCATATTAGCTTTGTACTGTACAGTAGATTATAAATGTCATTAATATACGAGTTATAGTAATTGTAACAATGCATTTCTGAAGAAGTTATTGTGGTTCTCATAAGCTTCTTCTATCTGTATGATCTATGTTTTGTGTATTGCATACTAGTCTTCAGTTTTGCACAACTTTCTCTTGGTCCCAAAGTTGGCTCATCACCAGAAGCTCCCTGATGAAGGGTATATGCCTCTTCCAACACATTAACATCACTGTCAACTCTAGTCTAAAGACACCACATCAAAGTTTTCCTCTTTTGTCTCATTCACTTTCTTACAGGAGCTTAATTTACCCCATGTTAGCAGGCAGTGATGTTCTATTGATTTGTGGCACCACACTTAATGAAGGCCTTGTCTCAGGCTGTGACTGACACCGCTGTCTCCTGCAGGCACCGATGCCGGAACTGAAACATTGACTGTAGGCTAGAACCCAAATCAATCAAGATCACTTAGGCATGACCAGCTCAGCCTGTCTTTGCATAACCACAGCTGTCAGGTGACTTGTCAGATGGAGAATTGATTTGACTGCATAGTGAAGGCCCTATGTTAACACTGTTGGGGTCCTGTGTGTATTCCCACACATGACTTCATGTGTGGGAATACACACATTTAATGAGGGAAGTATTGGCATGACTTCACCCACATTACTGTAGCTGCTTTTAATAGCAACCACATGCCAGTACAGCAGATACAAAAATCAATGGCTTGTTCAGTCAAACCAGTTTTATTTGTTGTTCTAAGGAAAATACAATTCAGGTAGACTGATGTACTGTAGTATGCCGATTTACTTGTAAAGTCGATTGGGGTCTGTGTTTTGAGATAAGAAGATTATACACTAGTGTGAGCTCCATTCATTAGGAAGTAACTCTGGTAATTCTTTGTAAACCCCTGAAAGCTTGTAGAATGTTTCTGCCACAATAATGCAACTGCACTGCAGCAGACAACAACATGCACCAAGAATAAACCCAAGGATAAACATTATTGGCACAACAGAAAGTTCTTAAATTATGTTGGAGGCAAAGTTGTTTATATATCTGACCAAGTCAGAAGGCAAAAAAATGCTTTTAGCAGAAAGGACATGATAAATTTGGTGAACTGTGCAAATTGTAAACTACAGTTTGTACACATGAAACGAGATGGAAGCAACAGTGAAAAGATCTTGAGAAAGCACTTCAAATCCACCTATTCTCTCACCTCTGCATATCTGATCTATTGTTGTGCAAAGTGGGTGTAATTGTCAGATTGTTGGTATTGAATGGAGCCCTCCAAAGTCCTATGACAGAAAAGTATGAGGCCGAGGTTTAAGACACAATATAACAAACACTACGGCCAAAGCATGGTTACAGTATGTGTTTAAAAGCCCTGTAACCGTGCACATTGGGGTATTAAGTCTCCATAGGTTCAACACAGCAAGCCAGCTCTTTCATACAGTCTTTCTGTACCATCCGCTGACAGTTCTTGGATGCCATTTTAAAAATATAATTGTAATCCTGTTATCACACAACCCACCACTACTACCACCATCACCGCCTAAGTGTAGACTCTGAGGAATCATGTCCTTTCTCCTACTTTCATGGTGTTACACTTCATCTAAATGCCTCAAACTGATGAAGTCTAATCACCAAAGTCTTTGGCTGCTGTTAACCTCAAATATTTTCACACTTCCGACTGATCTTTGAAATACTTCTAAAAGTATCAGCAGTGATACTGTTCGTGGGGCTGTTCTCATGTCCTACAGGCCTATAGATAAACTGCTTCCTCCCTCATTTTTAATAGGAAGTTTTTCTGGTTCACAGCTGTATATAAACTTCAGAGGTGCCTGTCTTTCATATACAGACTTATCAGTTACCCAAATCCCCCCAGCAATGGGATCCTTAATCTCTACTAAGGGGTGGAGAGGACACCCCGGCTCTGATGGTGGGTTGGGGGAGGAAAGCAGGGGGCACCTTACTTACACTTTAATGAAGGATCTTCATGCACCTGCAAGGCACATGGTGTCCTATTCCCTGTCAGGCAGAAATATAGTGACTGTCCATTTCACATTTCACAACCTGGAGGGAGCACTGAGGGACCACTTCTAAAGCTCTGACTGACAACTAGAGTGACTGCCATCAATAATGCAAAATAATAAAAAAAATAATAAATCCCATATCGACTGCTGCATTAACTACTGGGAATACATAAACAGCAAAAGATCAGAATACATGTGACCCATCCTGGCATAAAACACTCAGTGATTTATTTGATCAGCTGCGGATAAAGAATGATTTATGATTCATTTTATGCTCTCCGGCCAACAGCCAGGACGACATATCGGTATGCGGACCAAGTAATATTTTTGGTTCACTGGTTGCAATCAAAGCTGGCTTATTATAGCAGTGCAGAGTGTGTGTGTGTGTGTATTCATTCTGGAGCTTATCTGGTGCTAATGCATCTACAAGAGCAGGTTCCTCTTCTCTGGTTCTTTGTACATCTGACCTATTCTCTTTCACAGTTCAAGACTCACTGCTGCTGAGAGGACAACTGTACTAAATAACACGCTGTAATAACTGTAAAGATGTGGATAAGCAGACCGACTAAACCTTGGCAAAAAAAAAAAAAACCCTAGTATCTTTAGTTTGGTTATCTTTCAGCATATTGGCCAAACATTTATGAACTTCAGGACAAAAAGTCACATCCCTCAAAAGGCGGCGTTGGGAGATGTGACTTGCTGACCTTGCTCATGCCAAGATTGTTCCCGCTCCGTTATCTTTGCTGCACATCAAGGCTGCTGTAAAGCTGGTCTAGATAAGGTTTTGTGGTCACAAGTGCCCTTTATTCCTCCCTAGAGAGACATCTCTTAATCCATCTCTCAGAAAGACAAGCTGGTGTGCTGATATGTGCATGTATTCAGTACACTGCATGTAGATATATCTTGTATGTGATTCATTTTAACATTAAAAAAATGAATCTAGTCTTTAAATAGAAATGAGTAAGCCTACTGTGAGAAAAGTTGAAATGGGATTTTTAGACTGTCAAAACGAGGTTGTGCTCCGACAGGCCCGGCTCGTTTTGTGGGGGCTTAGCTTTTGATCTCTTGTATGTTTCTCAGGAGGAATCAACTGGTTTTTCTTTTCACTGTGTATGAATAACACTGAAGTCATTGCACATTCTTTGCACTCTAACATTTTATGCACCAAGTTACAAACCTAAAATCATTTCAGTAAAAAAAAAAAAAAAAAGCATGTTTTTGTTCCCTATAGTTTCAGTTTGAACAAATTCAGTAGCATCATTCCTCATGGTACAAGCAGAGAAATAACATTTTTCTACAAAGCCATGACATTGATGTAATGAATGATTGCAGACTTTTCTACAGTGCCAAATATGTCACAGTTACACAGCCTGTTACTATCCAGCACAGTTTGAACGGACTGCAAGCAGTGGAAGAAGGGTCCATCTGTGTCGATACTTGGCTGTGAAAACGTAGTGTCACGGGGAAGTGGAGTCTTTCACAGTGGGGGAGTATTGACCGCAGGCTGCTAGAAATGCCATTGTGGGGTGGGGGGACAGAATGATCGACAGGGCTTATTGAGTGGCTCCACCGATTTTCTGTTTTGTCAGACGTCCATCCATCAGCAGTGGTGTATCCATACATGAGGCACCTGAATGGCTCCCTGAAAATCCAGCATCTTTTAGGGGTGCCATGCCCATCTGTCTGTCACTCCTGCTAGCATAATGCACAACAAGGACACTGAGGTGCCCTTCATGGGCACCAGGTCAAAGCTGAATGGCACCAGCTGTTTTCCTCTGACAGGCTGGAACCCCATAAAGCTTTGAGGGCAGAGTGATTTCACCTTTGTACCTTTCGGTCACTGCAGGTTTGATTCAACAGTGCTAATTCAGAGGGCTAAAAATAGAACTGCTGCAGTAAAAGCATGCTCACAGCAATTAGAGGCATGGGATATTACTCATGAATTTTTGAATTTGAAAGAGATTTTGAACGCTTCTCATTTACATTTTAAAGCATCGTTTCCTAATGTATGCATGCAGTAATGCTGGACTCCGGAGTCATTAAACCACAGATTTCTGAATGAGAAAGCAGCATACCATTACTGTGTGCCCAATCAGTGAATTGTGAAGACTGTAAAGTGGAGAACTTACCCACGTTCAATGATAAATCTATTCTAACTTTTACATTCCTTACGGCTACTAAAGTGTATTCGCATGAGCAGGATTAAAGTGACATTTAGATTTCTTGGATGTTTAAAATGAAACAGAAACTTCCATTATGAATGTCATTAAGCAAGCAGCGAGTGGAAAATGACATTTAATCAAAAAAAAAAATTGAATGAA
>NW_018127917.1:1274877-1286036 GCF_001952655.1 Monopterus albus
CATAACAAGACGACTGTAGCGAAACTGACAAGTAGACTGCATTCAAATATATGAACCAGAACCATCGGCTGCAGTTGCTGCTCTTCTCTTACATTTCTTTTCTCATGGTCTATTGATTCTAACTTATAGAGAAGAACAATTGTGAGGCAGCCCAGTATTTGGATCTACTTGTGTTCAGATTTATTAGCCTACTGGGTCAAACTGCAAATGTGGTAATGTACTGCTACTGTAAGACAGTGACATGAGAAGCATCACTCATTTGGTATTCAGTAGGAAACCCAGTGCGCTGAAGTGGAGAAGAGCCGCTGATGGCCAACAAACACAAGTGTGTGGCTGTCAGATGTTATTGACTGCTGTGATCAACGTTGGGCTTACACTGTAAATAAACACCTAATGTGATTCAGAATGAGAATGAGGCAGAGAGGACAGGGCCTCTCTCTCTTCTCTCATTTTCATAAGATAAATTTGCTGCTAGTCTCTGAGTATACAACACTACATTTCACATTTACTGCAACTAATGTAACCTCAAAAGTCAATTTACAACCTCTCTTACCTAAAAGTTTAAATATTTGTTGGCATCATCTAGAAGCTAAGACAACACCAATCTCTTGCGGAGTCTGCAAAGTCAAAAGACAACTTGCACTCTAACTTATTCAAAGGTAGATATCTGTTTGCATGCCGCCTAGGATCTAACATTATTCAATCTCATTTGAAGTCTGAGGAGTCCAGTGACAACCCCCAGCTTATTGAACTCTCAATTTTGTATTTGTTTGTGTGGTCGGTTTTCTCAGTTCCCTCTTACTTGAAGCAGCTGAGCATTTTAACAAGGTATGCTCACCATTACTCACAGGCACATTGCAGGTAACTTCAACAACATTGGAACAACAGGATAAGGAATTAAGGGTATAAATTTAAGATCAAGATCATTTACAACCATTATCAATTAATTTGCAGACATCTATGCTGCAGCTCCTTAACTTGAAATGTATCAAGGACACGTCTAACAAATAAAGACAAGAACATTTCAAATACAGTAATTTGGGAACAGATGCTATTTAATGTATTTCACTCTCTCATTTGCTCTTTTTCCCTGATAGATCTGTACAGATGTGTTCAGCTTTTAATTAAGCAATTGTAAGTGGATATGTTACTAATATTAACATTTATTATAGGTTGTGTTGGTGATTCTTTTCAGGAGCAATCTTTGTTACATCTTTTGAAATACTCTTTTCATGCTGGTGGCAAAGAATACATTAAGTGCACTAACAACAAAAGGGAAAATCGTGGCAGCAGCAGGGCTGAAAAAAGCCAGACGAGCAATTTTACTCTATCTGAGCAAAACGATTGGATGGCCTATCTACTTGCACATACTCTGTGCTTGCACTCCGCCAGGAATCTCCCACACGGTGCTGCTGGCAGACGTGTCACCGCTCTGGTTTTTAGATGCATTTTATTTATTTTCCTGAAATTTCTAAATGGTCATTGTATTTTGGAAGAGCGACTTTGGAGTAATGTCAGAACAAAAGGGTGGGATTTTGTTGGTGGGCTACTTTCAAAATCAAGCTTCCTCTTGCTGGTTTTTCCAGGAACGGCAACTATACCTTTAATATTGTGGAAGTTTTAGGCTTACATAGAGTTAAGAATATACTGTCTAACTGCAGTATTAGTAGTAGCTGTAAATCCAGCTGTATAAGCATAAAACCAGAAATAACCGATTAAAACATCTTAAATGGACTGAACATGCTGATTATTTGACACATTCACACCAGGAACATATTAAATGTGTGTGCACACTGAATTTAACACACGTAGTGTGACAATTACCACCAGGGTATTTGGCACATGCTAATAGTGGACATATAAATACTAAGAACATAAATGAAAACAGAAATGGAACGAATAAATGCAGAAGTATAGCGCAGATGAGGAAGCATGCACACAAACACATTCATCAGTTCCATCCACAAAAGGCTGCACACCCGTTCTTTATAACACATTCACAGCTTCTCAGTGGAACAGCCAGTGAGACACTTCGCTACAAAGACACCGTAACCTTTTCCTATCTGCTATTGCAGAGCTATATGAAAGACCTTTTTTTTTTTATTTATTTATTTATTTTTTTAAGTGGACTTCACTTGTGGGAAGATGGCAATGGTGGGGAGTGTTTGCCGGATACACTCTTCATCCTGCATGTAACTCACATTATGCTAAAGGGTTTAACATAAACACACACTTTGAATGATCTTAAGAAACTGCCAGGGCCTGCACGTCCCTGGAGGTTACTGTAATATAATTGATTTTAACCAGGGAGACGTTTGCATTTTTCCTTCATTTCCATATAGAGGAGAGTCTTGAGGAGGTGATTCAATAGTTGAATGATACTTGCAACATTTGAAAAAGTTTGCAGAAGTATCATTTGTAGGTCCAGGATGTATCCCAAAGGATGTTACGAAATAACGGCACACTTTGATGAGAAAACTGTAGGAATTTTCCTCTACGAGTTGACCTAGAAAATCAGTATTTATAATAATAATGTGGATTTCCAATGAACGCTGCTAAATAGATGACATCCACTAGAACTCTAGGTCTGTATGTACATGTTTAAGGAGGCCTCCAAGGTCATTTTGTACCCTCAAGCACAGTGGTGTGAAATACACAACCAAGAACGTTTTCACCAGTGTCACAGTTATCTAATCTGATTTCACCTCACTCTGACTGAACTTGGAGTTTGCTTTTTTTCAAAAGGCATAATTCCCTCATGGTTTCTCTTTCAGTGTTATCTTTCATTTCTGGGTCATGAGAAGAAAAACAGACTTTGGTGTTTTTGATGTGTCGAAATGGTTCCTGTAGAAAAGCTACGTAAACACTCGGCAGTTCGCTCAGGAGGTAAACACGACACCGCTTTCTTATCCTACTTTCCACAGCTTTGATGTTTGGGAGATGGCATTAACATTCTGCAGGAAGCGTGAACTTGGTGCTCCCTTTAGGAGCTTAAAGCACATAAGTCTACCAGGAACACCTCCGGTCACCTCTGGCTGTTAGCAAGACGGTCAATCTGACATCACAAGGGTTTATGGGAGAAGCTGGGGGTGACTGTGCAATAACTTTTTAGAGGATGATGTGCCCTGTGTCTTTTCAATATCATTGCACTGGGAGTGGTCTCAATACTGTGTCTGTGAGGACTAATGGGCATGCAAATGAGTTAGAATCTGACTGACACACTCTTAATGGAACATTACACTTCACAAAATGGCTGGGGGACAACCCTGCAGTGGCTGGCAGCGTAGGGTTCCAGGTTTTAATTAGTGGAGGCCTGTGGAATAAATGCACAGCTTTATCTTTTAAACTGCTCACATGGCACCACTGCAGTTAGCCTGGGCTCATTTGCCCAGCAGTAACACTGAAGTGTCTCTCAGTTCAATAACCAATACAGACTGATCAGATACTGGAAACAAGCTGTTCTGCACATTGTCAGGGCAAGGAAAATATCTGAATCATACAATATTAGGTGTGTATTTTCCCCAAGAACAAGAATTCTAGTGGTGAATGATTCTGCTAAACTGGACGATGTCCATTAACATCCAGTGTTAATGTTTTAAAATGTTTCATTTTATACTGTGCATGGCAAATGTTATAATCATGGTTAGGGAAATGTCACCAACTGAGTTTAAAATAAAATAAATAAATACTGAGGTGTTTGTGTTCCCACACTGCACCTGATGATGCAGGGACAGAATTTAGAGCATGGTTTCTCCAGTCAAACAGCAGGGGCCTTGGAAATGTTCCTGTGGTATAAACAGACTATCACTCAGGGAAAGAATGTGATTACAATTATTGAAAAGGTTAATGTTAATTGCAGGCTCAAATTTCAATCGCCACCATTAAAGTAAGATGTGCTACACATGAACCTGCCACCTTCACACTGAATGTTGGTAATGGACGCTAATCCCGACAGAGAATTGTCCAATATTGACATATTTCCTGGGGATACTGGGCTTTTTATTTCCTTACTCTGTCTGTGTCTTTTTATTCATTTTCATAGGATGTTCATTTAATGTTCTCTGCTGTTTATATAAAATCTCCCTGCCTGTGAAGAACTGTGCAGTCTGTCAGTTTTGTACCCGTGCTTTGTTCCGTCTCTCTGGTGACTTATTGTTCTCAGTCACAAGTCGTGCTGTAGTTGTGCTCAGGAACAGCACCCGATAACGAGTGCTACCGTACATACTGCAAGGGAACCAATCACAGGGTGGACCACCTGTGATAGAACATGTTTATTTTCCCATTAGTGAGGGGATGTTCATCTTCTCAGAAAATAAAAGCATCAATCAGTGGATGTGATTTTAGTGTTACAACTGCATATCCGACAAGCGAATTCAATATTAGTCTAAATGCATTTTGCCAGTAACAAATCAACACATAATAGTTGGCATAAATGATTCTGAATTATGCCATTCTGCCTGTTCAAACTCAAAGACTGTCGTTGCTCTTTTTTCTTTCCCCACACAACAGTACCTGTAATACTCTCAAGGTCTCAGGCACCTTCAAAGGGTTGCATTACTTTTCAAGAGCTTGTTACTACAGGGAAGAACCAGCCGGTATCTGTTTGCCACCAGGGGTGGCTGTTTCATTTCTTCCACAAATAAAGGTTTTTTTTTTGCTTCCAAATCCAATCTTTTTACTCCTACACCTCCTCCTGGGGAAAGCTCCCCAAATAGCAAAGCAGCACTTCAAACACCATCGACAGGGTTCAGCTTGGAGCTGCCCAGCAAGGAAAGGGAATGGGACATATCATGGAGTTAAACACAAACCAAAGCTCCTGGGGAACACAATTGTGGTTGAGCTTACTGTACACTGATCTTGTAACTTCATTCAGAGGTGGATTCACCACAGGCGCCCAGCGGCATATTCATAATTCCTTCATACATTGGAAATTCTCTGTAGCTAGGAGCTTTTAAGAATGGGAACTCCAGGCCAGTCATGTTTGGTAGATGAGAGAGGCTCGGTCTGAAAAGAGGAATGCTACCAGCTTTCCCAACAGAGGATGTCTAATGAGACTGAGGGATGGTCGAGTGATTCAGGGTAGAGCTTAGTGATGTCAGACCTTTTCTCCCCAAAATGTCGTCCTTTTCACAGAGACATATTGTAAATGAATGACCCGATAACATTAACTAGTTGCAATGCAGCGCTTTAGTGACATGTCTTTTCAGGGGTTTCTGAAATGACCACATCTGTCTTTGTTTCTCCCAAACAGAGAGAAAAGTCTTTTTTCATGAATCTATCCCCTCCAGCTCTCTCTGGCTCCATGCTTATAACCCTGAAGCAGCTCAATGGGCTCACACTATGAGCCATTATTCACTCCAATACTTTTTCTCTATGCTGGTCAATAGCCAAGGACATAGCCAGAACTGAAAAGGGCCAGACAGATCTGACCACAGAGCCAGCATCACAACCAGCCCCCATCTTATGGAAAATGTTATGGTTTGTTCAACATAAAACAGAAAACATCCACATATGGCTTTATTTATTTTTGTCATCCAGGCCATCTGGATGCTGTTGCTTATGTTGAAATATGGTAAAGTCTTCATAGTAATAACTTCTGGCAGGTAGCCTGACATGCATTGGCAGTCTTTCACTCCCCTTCCTTTTAATCCTCAACAACTCAATCAAACAACTTGTGCATATACCTGGGCTTTTCTCTGTACCTTGTCTCTTCAAGCCTCCCTCTTTGCTATAAAAAGAAATCTTTATAGATTCACATTTTAACATTTTACTAAATGAATTTCTTTTCAACCATTAAAACTGCAAATGACCAAAAAAGACTAACATGAACAGAGTCACTGATCATTGATGAACCCATGAAATACTGTATTATGATCCAAGGCTGCAGTTCTGCTCAGCTCTAGAGAGTTTTAGCATCTTTCAGCTCAATGTTTTGGTTTTACAGCCGGCAACTTGAGTTTTCACTCACTCGCTACCGCTTGCACCGACACTTGATTTCATGTGCAGGAAAACAGTTGCACACTGCCTTCCCAGCACCAGATGGCAGGCACTGTTCAGCCCCTAGCTGGCGAAGATGGAGCACTTTAGCAAGCTGAATAAATGTTCTAGATAATGCTAATGCTACTCGGTGCCTGCTGATGTGTAAATAGGAAGAGGTTTGCTAACATAACATGATACTACATCAGTGTTGTGTTTACAACTTTCTGTTCTGCCCCCAAGTAGTGAAAAAAAGTGCAACATGAGTTTAAGGTAAAGACAAATCACAGACTAGATGTACAATTAAAACTGTCAAAAATAAAAAGGTTTAAGCTTCATTATGTCGTGTTCCCCACTGAGAAAGGCAAGATAGTCTTAGTGTCTTGCTTATCAACAAAATGCACACTTTTATTTCAGTTACAGAATAATTCATTCTACAGCACTAGTTCTACTCTTCTGTCAATAGAAATGATGCAGAAGAAGCTTTTTAGTGATTATTTAGAGACAAAGTATTTGCTTCTATGATGGGTTTTAGACTCATATTTACAACTTTCAGCTTATGAGCAGATAAAGGTGGCAAGTGTGTTCTGCCAAACTGCTGCAGGGTGATGCAGCATAAATGAGGAAAATGTAGGATTTAATGAGGGAAGTACTGGGCTCATGAATCCACAGTGCAATCATTTGGCTTCGGAACTCTTGGATTATTTTGAGGGAGGAACACTTCGGGGTAGTTTGTTTCTTATTTTTGCACTTATGGAACTAAAAAAAAAAAAAAAGAACATGTTAACGTCCTCTTCAGCCGATTCAACAAACTTGCTGTGATAATGTGGACATTAAGACTTCAGTGAGTTTTGGATTTACATGAGGGTAAGGAGAAAATGAGTACATGTTACTTTTTGGAGTTTTGTTTATTAACACTTTTTGCTTTTTATCAACTGGTAGTATTACTTATTCAAATATCTAATTCAGAATCCATTAAATCTATGTAAATGGGTGACAAATTAAAGAAAAATACTGGATAAAAACTGGATATAATAGTGGATGAGCCACTAATCTGCTGATTATTTCCTAGATCATCTGATTTATGCTTTTATTTACATACTTTTAAAAGCCCACTTTGATTTGAGAGCCAAATATGGTGTCTCCAAATGGCTTGTACTGTCCACATGACTAATCCAAAGATATTCAGTTATATAAAAGGTGGAAACAGAACATTTTGGTGATTTTTTTGCTTCAAAACAGTCACTGGTGAATGTTCTGTCAGTGAACTGACTAATGGTTGCAGCCCCACTGAATGGTTTGCTGAGCAGGAAGATGAGGGAATAGGTTCTGGAGGAACGATGCTTCCTCCCTCCAGCAGAGGAGCACTGAAGCTGCTCGGGAGACCCTTTCTAAACAGATTGTTCACTTTGTTAGTTTTTTTTTTTTAATTGTCACCCATCTGTAAGTTATTTTCAGATGGCTGTAACTTAGGTTTTCCTCACATATCCGTTAATCTGCAGTTACAGCACCACTTAGTGTCTTTAGTCTTAACACTGGCTCACCTGTCGCATACACAGAAGGCATTAAATCAGAACCTGAAAGACTGTAGCCTAGCAGGGGGTAATCATTAAACATTTTCAGTGACAAAGAGCCCTGTGATGCACTGGAGTTTCAATACTGTGGTGAAAGTGGTCTGACCTTCAGTTTCCACCTGTTGGAAAAAGCTTTAGGTAGACTGTTTTTGTGAGAATAAAGGGAGCCACATGAGGATACAAAGTAGGTGGTGCTCTTTTGTGTCTAGCAAGTGGCTGCAGCACACTGAAGACACTGTCAGACTTCACCGGTGGTCTGCCAGCCAACACAGAGCATGGTTTTACAACTGGATACAGAGTATGTTGCAACTCAGTGACCCATTAAAGGTGAAAATTTGGAGAAGTTTAAAGGCTAGCGGACTACTCGGCTGTGTTTCTGTAACTGCCTCCATGCTTAGGTGTAAGGAGAATGAAGAGGAGGTGGTTAGCCACAATGTTTAGGTTCCTGGAGACCCCCAACAGCTCAAAAAGCAAACTTCATATTGCTTCTTCAGCTCAGTACTTGTCACTTTTGTGACTTCTACTACTGTAATTTTTTTTTTGAAAATGGCTTATGAACATTTAATGAGACCTTCATGAAGTTTATAACAAAAATGACCACTTCTCCTCGGGTTCTCATAAACCAGTTGTAAAGCATGGTTAAATAAAATCTGCTCTTTATCTGGGATTGGTGTTGACTGCACCTCTTGGGCAGCATCACCTTCCCCACTACGACGAGTCTATTTAGAGTTTTTGTTTTGTGGCAGTGGGATGGGTTAACACTTCAGTACTTTTACACAAATTGGGGTGCAATAAAATCAGAAGAAAAGCAGAGTATTTAACTGTATCTAATGTATTTATTATTACACATATGGTGGTGGGATCTGTTAGCCAATCAAAATCCAAACAAGGAATACTGTGGAGCCAGTAAACTGACTTTATGAACATTCACAAAAGCACTCATAACTATAAATCACTTTTATTGCTACATTCCTCAAAAGAGCTCCACAGACCCATCAAAAGTAACCATTAAGAAACTAATTAATTGCAGGCCCAAACAGCAAAAACCTCACCTTTGTCTCAAAAAGTGTTTTTTGAAAAAAAAAACAAAAACATTGACATAATCTACAGACTCCCATTAAAGGAAAGAAAGAAACAGCTCAGGAAATTACTGTATAAGAAGACAGCTAGCTCATAGTCATCCAAAATTTAATTGGCCCCATTCAACATCGCTCTACTACATCTTAACCGAAATGGCTCAGCCAAACATCAGCTGGACATTTCTAGTTGCAAAGGTTCGGTCTGTAAAGACAGCGATCCAGGCAAGGACACAGTGGAAAGCTACAGAGAACTGTAAGCTAAATCTGTGAGGGACAAGAAGAAAAGGGGAGCAACTGCTGTATAAAATGCTTGCTACTGATGTGTACTTTATCCTCATCCTATATAGTCAACCTCTAACCAAACAAATGAGCAGTAGATTCAAAACTTCACATACATGTCCAGCGCCTGGTCATCATCCTTATTATAATGTCAGCAAGGGACGTTATTTTTGTCTTATAGCTTCAGTGGGTTTGGGGGAAATCAACACACACCACATAGTCATCAGTAACACCTTATGGATTTAATCTATCGATGTGAAATGCGCATGGTGAGAGTAAGTGAACAAAAAGAAAGAGAGGTAGGGAGGGAAGGGGAAGGAGAGTGGGAGTGTTATGCGTGTGTGTGTCATGCGGGCATTGTCTACACCCATCCATACAGAGTCTGTGTGTGTGTGTGTGTGTGCAGACATATGAATGCAAGAGTCAGAGTGACGAGAGAGAACCGACTACATATGTGGTTCACACAGATCTTTTCACAAAAGCTCCTTAATCCATTGAAGAGGAAACAGCTGGATCGCGGTGCGCCCCCATACCACGACCAATTAAGAGTGAGCGCGCATTTATCGTCTTTGAGGACGTGAACATGCGCTGATCTGTCATCTTTTCACGCTATTTATATTTTCAGTCCACTTTTAGTGCAACACGTCGTTTCTGTGGATTATATGAAGCTGGTTGGATCCTAAGGACAGAGTGCGTCAAGCGAGCGCATGTATCCAACAAGTGAATGCACGAATCCGCTCGCAGCAGACAAACCCTGGGACTAAAAACAACAATCTGCAGACTGACAGCATTCATACGGTTGTACCCACTGACTGGGTTGAAATAGAGACAAATATCCTGCACTAATTAGCTGTGCCTCAGATGCGGAGCGTGTCTGGGTTGAGGAAGATGTGCATGTGTGCGCATCGTCTCGGTCTGAGGTAGTTTTCTATCTACAGATTCCGTGTGTTATTGATTTCCAAGCAAATAAAAAAACTGCAATGAGGTAAGAAATCGCCTATATTTTTTCTGCTCGTCATTCATTGAGCAAAAGCGAGATTTTGAGGGACGCGCTGCGGATTCCATCGTTCCCCACCTCACCCCTCTACCCCAATGGACTCCCGACTCTTTTCCCTCGGTGACTGTAGGGGAAAGTTGGCGTCCTCTCTGTAGACATTTCTTTATGAGGAAAGCGCAGGTGGAAGCCAAAGGTTGCAGCCATGCCGATGCATCCAATCACCTCCACCTTGATGTACCGGGGGATGTGCACTATCCCCGACATCCTCTCCTACAGCGCCCCGGTAAACCTGCCTGAAGACGAAGTTGAAGGTGAGATGATACCTGTTAACGTAGCCCCGAGGGGATTTCATGGCTCCTCAGCAACACAGGTGGTGTTTTTCCTTTCACAATAGGCTCATGTGGTGCCAGTGTGTGTGTGTGTGTGTGTGTATGTGCTCCTGCAGTGAAGCGCATTCAAACAGACGCGCGGTCAGCACCTTGGACAGCGCTCAGAGATCTGATTTCGCAGGCGGAGAGAGGATTGTTTTTTCTTTAGCTTATAACAACCTGTTTTAGGCTTTATTTTCAAACCCCTCCCCTCTTAATATATGAAAAAGATTGTGGAAAATTAATTAGCCACTGTTATCAGCTATTTAAACTGTCTTTCATTGACTAACAATATCGATTTGTGCTCAATCAGAGGGTCACACACATTTGCCCGCAGTGCGAAGTAGCTTTGGTTAAAAAGACATCTCAGCACCGTCTCTGCCATAAAGTGTTATGGAAGCTAACTGGAAGCAGAAAATCCAGAGTGAAATTTTGATTTATGGAAACCTGATTTCAGTAGCAGATTAAATCCAACTAATCTGCTAATCCAACTAATTTGTCCAGATGATCCAAAATGTTTGATAGTCCATCTTCAATGAGGACTGTGAAATCTTTAAAGCACATCTGCTAAATGACTGAGCCAACATCCAGGTTAAATCTCCTCTTGATTAAAGAGAGTTTTTTGAAAATAATTTTTCTACACCAATATTCATATTCAACCTCTACAGCACTGTGGTGGCACATGATAGGAAAAGGGGAGAGACTACCCAACAAGCATGCTGACACACGACTATTCTGAGCAATTTGCCTTTTTCAGTATTATGAGAATTTTACTGCTTGGAGCCACATGATCCTGCAACATCTAGACATTAGCAACACCACCAAGGGCATTTGTCAAGTCCCAAAGGATGTGTAATGACAATAAGTTGTCATGTTTTTAATGATG
>NW_018127917.1:1286091-1286868 GCF_001952655.1 Monopterus albus
TAATAATGTACACTTATTTGACAAACTGGACTGTTTTGCTGTTCAGATTCAAGGAGAGCAATGTGTAAATCTTTAAAAATGAAGTTTTTTCTGATTAGGCTCTGATTGAAATGTGTGTTTAAAAAAATACAGACAATCTGGATCTTGTGAGAAGTCTTGTCAAGGGTACAGGTGAAAAATTTCCCAGGAAGAGATTAGAAATCAACTGTTAATTGAACCTGAAGTCCAGTCAGTGCCAAACTTGGTCTTTACATGATGTCATGTGCATGATTATAGCATTGCATCACTCATGTAAAACATGGTTTCTTGTGTAAAGACACTTCAGAGACATTTAGGATTTACACTGTGCCTTATAGTGAAAGTTTGACTGCAGAAGCAACAGGATGCTTTGTGGAGGGAATAGCCTGAGGTAATACACTGTTAAGAGCAGTGACCGAGCCTTTTTCAGCTTTGGTAGAGCATTTGTGATCCAGTGTGAGGGATGTCTTATAGGTTGTGAAAGAGGCAGACTTTAAAGGCAGTGTCAGAGGAGACCAATAGCTGCTGCTGTGAGAGGAATTTAGACAAACAGCCTGTCCTAATAGAACATGACAAAATGGGAACAATATAAATGTGACGGGGCTGATTGGTTTATTGATCGACAGCTCAAAAAAAGTGACAATGTAAATATTATGCGATAAGATCTGAGCATTTAAAACTCAATTCTTAGCTTTTGGAAACAATCTTGCCTTTGCACTCTCGTAATTGTCAGATGCTCAAAGATGAAGGATGGTGGCA
>NW_018127917.1:1286886-1290800 GCF_001952655.1 Monopterus albus
TTTTGATGCATTTACTTCCCTAACATACATCCCTGTTGGATTTCTGCTTTGATCTAGTTAGTTTCTAAGTCCTAATATCACTTTTGTGGGCTAGTTTCATAATTCAAACTAATTTTATGAGAATTGTTCATCAACATAACTTTGAACTGAGAATGTATTAATGCTGTTACTTCTGTTTTGGGTCTTTGGGATCTCAGCTGTAAAACATTGTTAAATAAACAGGATTTTTCTCTACTTGATGCTGATGGCACCTTTAATGCAGCACTACAGTCATAGAACCCAGATACCAGGGCTTGCACTGTATTACTGGAGTTTTATAACAGAGACTCTGATCATGTTTGGGATCTCATTGACCCAAACATAAGTAACACCACTATGTAGGATGACTTGCTGTACATTTACTCTCTTTCTTACATAGTGCATATAATACATTTACACAACGTAATATTTCCTTATTAATGGGACAAGGCTGTATGGTAATGTCCGTATTCTGTTAGCTTTATTAAATACACATATTGCATGC
Organism: Monopterus albus; assembly: GCF_001952655.1. Lineage (NCBI taxonomy): Eukaryota > Metazoa > Chordata > Actinopteri > Synbranchiformes > Synbranchidae > Monopterus > Monopterus albus. Next base: position 1,287,410 of record NW_018127917.1, read on the forward strand.
AGCAAAGTGAAAGGTTGACAGTTCAAACTTTATCATACTAGGTTTTAATCACATCAGAAAAAAAAGGTAGATTTTACTATGATTAGTTATTTTGACAGTATACATGCAGCAGTGGGCTCTGTAGGACTCACACAATGAGTTTTAGTCAGTTTGTTATGGTTTCTGGAGTGCAGATACACTGAATGCCAATAAACACTTAATTATAATATATGTGAAAACAATCTCAAGTACCTGCCGATCGGATTTTGATAGCAGCAATATTTCATAAATGACTTGTGATGAGAAACTCGATGCTGAAGTGAAAGTCTGCATGTCCCATCTCTGCTCTTATCCCTTGAGAGATGGACGAGAATTGGTTGGAAGCCTGAAGTGTCACATATGCCAGTTCTGTCATCAGGGAGATGAGGCTTTGTTGTGAAATGAAACTGCACATTATGTTATTATATGTGCATGTGAGTGTACAGGGACAGGAGGCTCAAGCCCTATGGACACACATGGCTAGGGACCTGATTTTCAATTACTGGCTTGGACACCCAGAGGAACGGGCAATGGCACCATACTTTGTGGTTGAGAAGACTGTAAAAGCTATAATTGGACCAATATGCTCTCTTTCTGATGTTTGATAAGCCTGTGTGTGGGGTAGGAGGTGGGTGGCATCAAGTACCTTAATGTACAATGATGTGAACATAAATGAAATTGGACTCCATATTTTCCATTTTCCTTCCTACATAAGAGGGATGGGAAAAAAATAGCTGGTCATATTATAGGAGCTCACTATAAATAGTTTAGACCTCCTCCACTACTAAAAGACACACAAACACAGACACGCACAGCTCAGTGTCAATATCACTGCAGGTAGAATAAGTGGGTTGCCAATTTCCTCTGCCTAACAACAGCCCTATTGGAAGTAGCTTCGAAATACTCCCAAGGTTGAGTTTAAAGCATTTGTAACGGGTCCCACAGTGGGGCTTATGTAAACAGACGTCAGTAGTTTCCTGAAGACGTGAACAAAGATAAGACAGTAGCAAATGTTTGCATCTTTCTGACAAGGTTGTGATCACTGTAGGTTATTTACCTTTTCAGTTCAAACCCACTTTGGCTTTCCTATCATCTTCCACTTCCTATATAGACTTGGAGAACTGCGTAGAAAAGGTCAGATTTCCAAATTATAATGATGCATATTCTCATGTCTAACCTCGACTTTATTTACTACTTCTTGTGAACAAAGAAATATGTTTGAGGAAAGTAACCCATTTCCTGAACTAGTCCCATATTCCCCCAGCATTGTTGCCTGCAGGTTCTCCAGAGACTTGCTCAGAGAACTTCAAAACAACTTGGTGTATTTGGGACCAAGTGTGAAAAGACAACTGGTTCATAAATACTCAGATTTTGGCATTCAGGTAATTTAATCTATTCAACATTCACGAGCAAGCTGCTAGAAAAAGGCAAAGACAATAATTCACCCTAATAACTGAAATGCATGCTTAAAACCAGGAACCTTAATACTGTAGCTGCAGTTTATTAAGAAAGAAGCAGAACTCACAAATACAAATTAATTCACATAAAAGACAAGTACTGTAATAGCCTACCATCTAATTTATTCTGTAGGCTTTTTTGGAAGCAAACTGTCAATACAATTTGTTATGCTTGCAGACATTACTCTATGCAGCACAAACAAAAGAGGCAGAGAGGGGAGTTTGTGTTATTTATATGGAAGCTGTATGTGATGGACAACATAAGTGACTGAAAGACAAACCCTCTTTCTGCAGATGAAACCGCAAGTATCAAAAATTCCTCAGACTGAAACGCCGGCATACACTGAAATCATGCATTCATGTGTTTCTTCCTCACTCAGTTCTAGTCTGTCATCTTTGGGCATGCAATCCTTCTCTTAATCACTGTCAAAGAAACATCTGGGTCCTGAGCTAAGCCCGTCACAGAGCCCCAGCAGGGACAAATCTCGAGGAGCATTTTAAACTGTCTGCAGTAATTGAAATCGCTGCAGCCTACAAAGTTCTCTCTCCACTTGTTCACACTTGTGGCAGAGAGAATGGGCTTTCCTAATCTTGAGATCAAACACAGGTTAAATCCCAGTTCCCTTATTTGTTCAGTCCATGTTCCTCCATCCTTGCTACACCTAGAAGTTCTTCTGGTTGAGCAAGGATCAAGGATGCTCCAGAGCTCATATATCTGCTCTGAAAAATGAGGACTGAGGAACTATGAGTGAAGATGCACAAGAGCATCCTCTACAGGAAGGGTTTAGTGGAGCAGCACGCTTGTTTAATGGAAAACAGTTTGTGATTGGATGCTTCAGATGAAAGATCCATGGAAAAGACGCCTCCTCACATTTTTTCTTACATCTTCTCCTCACTTTTTATGTGGGCGGGACTAAGACGCAAGGAAAAAATGCAAGTGAGAGAAATGTGGATGCATTCAAAGGAACTGGGATTTACTCTTAGTCTGAGCTGTCGCTCCTCTCAGAGACAGGAGGGCTGAGATTTTGCAAACAGGAAGTGATTGAAATATTGGGCCCTAAGCCACCTAACTGTGTGCATTTACTATGAGATATCAGTTGATGGGGTGAAGACACAAAGCAGCCCACCCTGGTTAAATCCCAGTCTTTGTGGTATTCATGTTGCATCTCTGTAATGAGACTCTGTGTTCATGTTATCTCATACAGTGACATTTTCTTTAGGGTTTGCAGAGATGATTTTGCTACACGACACACCATTTATTAATGCTAGCATATTTGGCAATGGAAAGGTACTGCTGGTCTGTTGGCTGGTCTACTGCTTTGGCCCAAGATGAAATATCTCAAGAACAATTAAATGATTTCCATAAAATTCTGTACAGACATTTGTGGATCCCAGTGACAGCGGCAATCCCCCAGTTTTTCCCTCTACTTCTACCATGAGGTTGACATTTGTGGTTATGAGTGAAATGTCTCAACTATTGGATCAATTGCCAAGAAATTTGGTGCACACATTCATATTTCCCTCAGAATTAACTGTACTAGCGTTGGTGATTACTTTCAATTTAGCACCACCATCAGGTCAAAAGTCTATGTGTTCACTTCTTTGGATTGTCACAAAATTCTAGCGAAAGCAGCGACACCGCCATCAGTTTCAGCTGTACATAGTCTGCATTTAGTGCTAATTAGCATACTAATACACATACCTTGCTATGGCTGCAGCGGTTGGTGCCATTGCCCGTTTGCCAATGCTGCAAAGGGCCCCGGACCCCGCATTCCCGGAGCACCCCCCACAGGGCGCTGCGAGGGACACGGTCGAATGCCTTCTCCAGATGCACGAAACACATGTGGACTGGTTGGGCAAACTCCCATGAACCCTCCGCCATCCTGAAGAGGGTATAGAGCTGGTCCAGTGTTCCA
>NW_018127917.1:1291169-1291611 GCF_001952655.1 Monopterus albus
CTCCCCCCTCCTGAGGTTTGGGACGGTTTGCCAGAATCTCTTCGAGGCCAACCGATAGTCCCTCTCCATGGCCTCACCGAACTCTTCCCAGATCCGAGTTTTTGCCTCCGCAACCACCTGGGCTGCAGCCCGCTTGACCTGCCGTTACCCGTCAGCTGTCTCAGGAGTCCCACAAGCCAACCTGGCTCGAAAGCACTCTTTCTTCAGCTTGACGGCATCCCTTACTTCCGGTGTCCACCACCGGGTTCGGGGATTGCCACCACGACAGGCACTGGAGACCTTACGGCCACAGCTCCGAACCACGGCATCGACAATGGAGGTGGAGAATATGGTCCACTCGGACTCAATATCTCCAGCCTCCCCCGGGATCTGGTCAAAGCTCTGCCGGAGGTGGGAGTTGAAGATCTCTCTGACAGGGGATTCTGCTAAATGTTCCCAACAG
>NW_018127917.1:1292467-1296632 GCF_001952655.1 Monopterus albus
TTAGTCTGACCCGTCACCCAGGACCTGTTTGCCTTGGGAGACCCTACCAGGGACATATAGCCCCCGACAACATAGCTCCTAGGATCACTCGGGTACTCAAACCCCTCCACCACAATAAGGTGGCGGTTCAAGGAGGGGATCATATAACCCAACATGAGGCAAATCTCAAAACAGTATAATTTAACTAAGCGGATGTAATTACATTATGCCTTGATAAAAGGACCAGCTTCATGTGTCAGAGGAAAAGAAACTCCATGGGTATAGAGATATTATGTTGAATAAAAAAAAATAAAATAAAACACGAACAGATAATAATCTGCATATTTGGATAATGAAACTCAAAGTCAGGGCTCTTGGCTTATGGATGGGAATAATTGGGGAGTTTTTCTCCCTCATGCGTCTCCTAGAATCATAAATATGCATTTAGGAATGTTTTCTGAAGATATTCAGTCTTCTGTCTGCACAGCATATTGTTTTTGAAAGTACGTTGCTTTTAGTAACCCCACACATACTTTTGGGGCTTCCTTTTCAACATTTTTAGTTGTTCCCTTGGTGGAGCTTTTGGGAGTTTGCAAATCATTGTGACTGACAGCTGCTCAAAGAAAAATAAATAAACAAATAAACAGTGACACCACCGTGTTCCTAACAGCATAAACTGCCTGCAAGGCAGTCTTGATGTTCCTGCTCGACTCCTACTGTAGCTGCAGTCGAAAACTGACTCATTCCTTCACCCTGAGGTGGAGGGGCGACTTCCCGTCCTCTGGCAATACTTACATGAATACAAATGAAGATATATAAAGACACTGGCATCTGCTTGGCAACACAGAAATTACATGTGCAAAGAACTGCTGGTGCAGTGGGCATTATGGGGGTGTACTTCCAAGAGGTCATTTGAGACCATTTAAAGCATATGCTGCTAAGAATATCTGGCAACAACACATTACAAAATGACCAGCCATGATGGCAACAGATATACTGGTGCATTTTAAGAAGTGTGGGATGTGCAAGCAATCCGTTTACCAATACCAAAGACTTATTTCTCTCTCCTGTTCACCCCAGCTATCGACTACAGTTTGGAGTCAGGATTAGTTCAATTATTGTTCTCCAACAGAAAAAGACAGCTCATTTACCCATAAATTGGATCCCCTAAACAAAACATTGGCTTCCCTTTGCGCAGATGCTTTTTCCATTCCTTTTCACCCAAGCATTGAAACAATACTGAAACACAACTGAAGAAAAAAAAAAAGCAAAGCCAAGTGTTTTTCCGCTGCCATCACCATTACATTTCCACTTTATGCCTTTCAAATCCTTGAGACTGGCAAACACCAGTTTATAACTCAGAGGGCTTTTGTTAATGACTAACAAAGAAGAAAGACATGCAGCATCAACAGCACTGACTACTCTAATTGTTAAATTACTCCAAAGTCTATAATATATTCTGAGTTTACTGTCAACTCCTCGAGCGGCATATGAAAAAGCTCTACTTGACACAGAATCTCTGGCTCCCAAAAACAGGCCCTGGATTACATTCACGGACACTTCACCACTACAAAAGCCACGTCAACAGCCTGTTGTGCTCAAAGGGAAAAGTGTAAAGCCTGAAAATGGGTAGAGCTTTGACTTTGGTGGTGTTGAATGTGTGACTTTTTATTTTGTAGAACACTGTGCAGAATGGTGAGATGATGCTGCATGAGTGTGGAGGGAAGGTGGCAGACCTGAAATAGCCACTGTAATTATAATCTGATTTAACCACCAATGAAAATAGAAAAGTACACACCTGGGGAACAGAAAATAAATAAGCAAGACAGAAAGACTAATTTTATCTATTTTGGAGAAGGACATGACTCAGGACATTATAGATGTGTGCCACCTGGGACACCCATCAAGCATCCTGGTCGTAAACACTCAAGCTGAAAATAATAATAAATCTCACTCTGTACATTTTCCTGTCCCTCAGCTCAGTCCTTAACCATTCTGCTCTACCTGGATGAGGGAGAATTGTCAGTGGTCATAATGTTATGGCTGATCAGTGTATATTCTCACAGAAAAAAATGGTTTATATTTTTTCATTTATTGTTAAACGAGCACATTGACGCAGTGGCCATTTGATGTAATTAAACATTTTGACATTCCGATCACATCAGTAACCACAGTTTCATATAAATTCTCAGTTAATCAGCTGCTGTAATCTGGTGAGACATCCTCCCCTGGCCAAATCGGGTTTTGATGGAAACATGGGGTGCAGATTAGCGTGGAATATCATCAAGTGCTGTGATTAGAGCTGTCAGATAGGTCAAAGTTAAGCCATTCATTTCCATTTTGATCGATTGACATGAAGGAGGGGATGCAGCAGACTTTATTACCTGTGAAATTAACTGTAATGAGTTCTGGAAGGTGAAGTGCTGTTTCTCTAGGTAATATTTCCTCTCTTTAATGAACAATGCTGCAACGTCTACACCAGAGAATTAAAAGTTAAAAAAAAAATCCAGCAGTAGAAAAGTTGCATCCATAAATGACTATATAGCGTTAACGTAGTGGAACTGATGAGTGTTGGGTGAGGCTTCAGATTGCTCACGTGACCTTTGTTTGAGGTGCTTCTCATAGATTTTTGTCGTGTGGAAACTGGGCCTAGCTCAGTTTGGCATCAGCTGTGATGATGAAAACTTGAAGCTTTGAAAAAGTATTAGATTAGATGGGAAGAAAAAAATTGGAGGCAGATCAATTACCCTTCTGTGCTGGAAAAGAAAAGTGAGAGAATCATCAGAGATAAAATTTCACAACCTTTCTCTGACTTCAATCATTCAAGGTCAATAGGGGTTTAAGAAGCTGGCCGGGGGATTGTTTCTTATAGAGGATAAACCACCTTGACCTTTCCAGCTTTTTTTTTTTTTTTGCCTTTTCCAGTTTCTCCCTGTGCTCATGTCAACATGGCACTGATGAGGTTATAGCGCTTCAAATTTAATAGTGAAGGGAGGAGTTTCTATCCACACCCATGGATGGGGGTTTTCCTTAAGACACAGACGACTCAGAATCTGCCATATATGCTCCAGAGCTTTGTTAGAATGTTATGGTAAAATCCTGGGTGCCCAGGTTGGCCCACATCCAGCTAAGGATGGATTAAGGTTGCTGTGGGTGTTTAAATATAGTCACCTAAGGTCCATACGTGCACAGTGAACAGGTCTTACATAAAGAGTGGTTATGCTGTAATTACCTATCCACTGCAGCCCTAAGCAGATACAGGTCTGACTGAAGGCTAAGCAGATCTCTGGCTCCCAAAAGCAGCTCTGGATTACATTCATGGACACTTCACAAAAGCCCTGGTGTTAGCATGCTCTGCTCAAAGTGCACTGTGTATTATTAGCAAAACCTTTCACTGATGCTAAATTTAGCCTGAAAAGGGGTAAAGCTTTGCTCCAGGCATGCTTTAAAATTCCCAGTAAATATTTCCCATGTGATGTGTTTCTGTTCTGCGAGGACATGAGCCTTCATTATCCCTTTTGATTGTTTCTTTATTTATATACAGCATGTATACAGCCAAAGATAATGAAATTCTTAAAATCTAGTTCACAATATCACTGCATCCTCTAGACTCTATTGAAAATAGAAAGAGGAGATCATGACCTTTGTCACTGATCTTTCACCCTTGTCATGAATCCAAGCATTTGCTTTTTGTCTGGATGAACTGGACCTTTAACTAAGTGATTCCTGGTTTTGTGCAGCGCCCTCTACATCTCTGCGCTTCAGCAAGGATCGAGTATAATTCATTCATTTACAGCAGTGTATGAGGAGAGCAGTGCAACAGGCTACGCTGCACCTGGCTCTTGTGAGAGCTCACCTTTAGATGCTAGGATCTCTCAGCTCTCGATCACACCACAAGGGACCACATGGCATCGCATCTTTGAAGGCCTACAGACGCCTCTCTACATCAAAGCAAATACCACCGCTTTCAACAAAAATATTCACCCCCCACCGGTGGAGCCGTGGCCCCAGAGACTGAGCGGAAGATGCAGCAACAGCAACTTAGAAATAAAAAAAAAAATTACAGTCAAAAAAAAAAATACAACTCGCAACATCAATACGTTTTGAAAGACATAATTATAGCCAAAATAATTATTAAATTCCTTCACGGTTATGTGTAGACACTCACAGCACTTGGCCAGACTTA
>NW_018127917.1:1296654-1313070 GCF_001952655.1 Monopterus albus
GTCAAGATGATGTTTTGTGTTTCAATTCAGCAAAACATGTGTTTATTCATGTTGAACCAAACTACAATCTTTCCATAATCATAACCTAAAAGCTGAAATGACAACATAAAAATGACTCATGCCCACTTTTGCTAATTCTTGATTGTTCAAACGGAGCTAATTCCAGATATTTCAGAATTATTTAGTTCCTCAACTCACAAAAAAAAGATTATTAAACTATCTATCATGGTACACTGGGCAGAAATGACTAGGTACATGCACTGGTTTGACATCTGCAACCACTAAAGAGCCTAAGCTTTGAGAACTTAAAGCTGCTATAATCAATTTTAAATTAACGAGACCATGTGTAATGTTAAAGTGGCTGCTTGTAGTGACTAACCCACAGAGAATTAGAACCTGGCTCTGCAGTTCCCCTAAGCTGTTGCTGTTTCAGTTCACTCCGCTGCTCCCATTATACGAGTTCCCAGCCACAGCAGGCAGCTTTTTATAAAGCATAAAAGCTCTGATAACTCCACTGACCTGACCTGCCAGATCAAGTTAGTGACTAACTGGTGAACACAGAGCGCTTGGCAAGAGAAAAGGAGATTTAGCTTAAATTTTAACAGTTTGATATCTGACAAGAACAAGTGTGAAACTGTGAAAAGTTAGATGAATAAGCTGAGAGAAAGAATTTTTGATTTTGACAGAGGCGGTTTCTCAGTGGAGCCACTGTGTGGGCCATGCATGTGAATTTGGCCCATTTCAGAGTAAAGTCAAAATGGGAGAACATAGGCATCTGTCCTGGGGACATTTAAGATAAGAGGGCTCTCTTTTGAGAGTTCATCCCTCTGAAAGGTTGTGTGGCCAAAAAGAGAAATTAATTCTTTAGGAGGATGATTAGTCAGCCTCTTTTGATAAATTGTTGGAGAGGGGATTATGTACCGTCTGATTTACTTCAGAGATTTGCTACTTCCTTCTAGCAGCACTCGGTCCTCATTTTAAGCAGAGCCAAGTGGTTTTGATAATACATTTGTAATGGCTATGCATATTCCAGCTTTAGAGTTATATATCTCACTGAACCTGATAAGCCAATCATTATAATTCTAGCCAATCCTGCACCGAGCCATTTGTATTCTGTAAATGCTTTGTGACAGAGTATAAAATATTCCCACCACAAAATGTGCCACTATTTCATTATACAGCACAAACCTTTTATACCAACTATACTATATTGTACACCATCCACTAGTCAGGATGTTTTGCTCACCTTGGCCTTTGATCAATAAATAAAGCCTTGTACTGAGACAAAGTATTTGATAAAACTGCTTTGGCGCCTTATTTAAGAGTATGTTCATCTCCTTTAAGCAGGTTTGTGCTGCAAAGCACCTCTTTCTAAAACAAACAGATGGAGCAGGGACCCCAGGTGGATGCTAAGGTATAGTTATTTTATAAACAATCACATCACATCCAGGAAAGAAAAAAAACACAGCTGGAGGCTCTCAATGAGTCAAACTACAGTACCGAGGTGAAAAATAGCTGTTGTGAATGCCACTCGACTTGGTTTTATAAATTGCATGCCCAGAAGTAATCCAAGCTAATACATGATTGCCAAGCACCCTTGTCCCTTTGGCACAGTTTCTATAAACATGCACTTGAATATAACAAACTATTTCCTGAAGCTCTGCTACCACATTATACACAAAATGACACGCACCGTTTCCTTTCATCATTGATATCTTATGTTTTGTTTTCCAACTGAAATATTTGTCACGGATTGTCACGCTGTGAATTTTGTCCCGAGGCTTGGCCGTTTGTCACAGTTTTGACACTCAGGTAAATCACAGGCACAGCAATTCCCATTTACATGACTTTGAGCTTTGCAGGGGATTGATAAAGTTTTGTTACTCTTACACTTCAGTAACCTAACAACAACTAATTAGCTGTAAACTGAGAACACAGTTCACATTTGGATTTTTGTTTCACCTACCTACAAGGCTGTTATGCATTGTTTAGCAACAGCATTTGCTTCTTAAGTCTGTTATTAATCCAAATTCATTCAAAACAAGTTTACAAACCTTTCCTCTTCTCTGACTTACAACTCTCAGACTTCCCTAAAGCTCACCAAAAAAAAAAAGGCTATAAATGACCCTTTTTTGAATAATTAATGATGCACTTTAAGGTTCTTATTTCAACTAATGCTGTGATTACAGAGATTACCGACATTACATGTGATTTTCTTAAGATTTACCCTGTGCATCATCTCCATCCTAAGATTCATCCCCTGCTCTGCTTCTTTGTGCACTACTCAGCTGTCTGACACGAGGATGTGACAAGCCTCAACTTGCTGGTGACTTGGTTGTGGATGTTAGTACATGTAAATGAGGGTATTCAGTCCCTCATGAAGAGTAAACAGAAGAGACAAAGGGGGAAATATGCAGTGGGGGTGAACGGGGGAATTAACTGCCTAAAGATGGTGGCCCTGTAACAGCAGAACAGCAGTCATCTTCTAATCTATTACACTGTGATTCCAAACTCAAAGCATGGCCAGTATTGTGGCCTATATTCAGTGACTATCGTGATGGTGTTTTCTTTTGTCTTTTAGAGTATGATGGCGCTCTTTGTCTTTCATCAAATCAAATTTTATTTGTATAGCGCCAAATCACAACAAAAGTCATCTCAGGACACTTTACAAAGTAAGGTCTAGACCTTACTGTTATCAATATTATTACATAGGGAAAACCCAACAAATCCCCCTTGAGCAAGCACTTGGTGACAGTGGGGAGGAAAAACTCCCTTTAACAGAAGAAACCTCCAACAGACCCCGGCTCTTGGTGAGCAGCCTTCTGCCTCGACCGGTTGGGCCATGATCCAGTTATGTTAAAGGGGTATTGTACCTCCATGAAGTCTGGAGACAGACGGCCAAAACCGTGTTCTATGTTTACTGTAGATAGATTTTAGTTCCTACATTGAGTCGAGCTAGTTTGTTGCATGGCTGAGAATGGGAGTGTTGCTACCATATCAAATACACAGTGTAGGTGAGCTTCAACATTGTGTCATGTTAGGGAAAGGGCAAAACAAACAACTTATGGATAAAACCAAATACTGACCAGCCCACAGCTGCAGTTTACCCGCTCCTCTAAACCCAGAGAAAGGAATCTCACAGTGGAGGATTTAACAAACTCACTTACCACCAGCTACACAACATGAACTCCACATTTAATGTCCATTAAAAACAACCTATACATAAACAAAAATAAAAAGTGAAAAAGCAGGGCTCTGTCACGCCTCTATTCTGGCCTTGAATTCTTACACAACCCATCTTGATAAACAAAATGCACTTTTTGATGCTGAGATAAATTAGCTTGGTGGTACCACAGGTTTATTCATTTTTTCAGCTCCTTTCCATATCAGCTCAGCAATCAGTTCTTCTTCTCAACACTGTCATTCATTTGTCTAACAAATTACTGGCTGAACGCTACACTTTCCTCACCTTGCGTGACAGCAGAACATATTCTTGTTAGGTTATTTTTTTGGCATCCAAGTGTTTTAGATTTGTGCAGCCGAGGGAATAAGACTTTATGGATTTAATTCATCCCCATAAAATTTTAAAATACAAGGAGGGCAGAAACTACTGGTCTTTAAAATGTTGACAGTTTGCTCAGATCTCAGCTCCTTGCTCAAGGGCATTTATTTTATTTAGGCTCTTTTTATTGTCATTTTACCAGTTGAATTTGTTCTCCTGAGCCGCCAACCCCCATATAACTATGACTCAAGCACTGATGCGGCATAACAAATGTGTCTCCCACTATCATCCTTCTCTGTTGTATGACTTCAGCTCAGGTGTATGTGTGTGTGTTTGTGTTTTCTCTGCAGAAATCCGCGAGGCCTTTAAAGTGTTTGACCGCGATGGAAACGGGTTCATCTCAAAGCAGGAGCTGGGAATGGCCATGCGGTCCCTTGGATACATGCCAAATGAGGTGGAGCTGGAAGTCATCATCCAGAGACTGGACATGGATGGTGAGGCAAACACACACTTTGGATTTTATTTCGTAGGTCATACAGCATAGAAACTTCACTCAATATTTTCCCACACAACTGGACTATAACAGGCAAACAGCAACTGTCTCTCTTTCTGCAGGCGATGGCCAAGTGGACTTTGAAGAGTTTGTTACTCTTCTGGGCCCGAAGCTGACAGCAGCTGGTGTGCCAGATAAGTTCAACGGCACTGACTTTGACTCCGTTTTTTGGAAGGTGCTCATTATTCAGTTACTCATTTCCTGCTTATTAGAAGGAAGATTCAACACTGAGCGCACAAGTAGTTAGACTCTACCATTGTATGACTCTGAAGGAAAAAAACCTGTTTTAATTGCCATATTCACTGGGATATTAATTGGAGGATTGTAATCTTGGAGAGATTTGGATTCCCTTAAGAACTGTGTCATTCATCAAGACTGAGTCTGCATCTTTGTGTGGCAATATTCCAATTACTTTGAACATTAAAGTCAATTTTGGTGTAAAACAGATTTTTTTCCCAGAGACCTCATTAGATAATCAGCTGCCTACTTTGACAGTGGGATGGCACTTGTGTCAAAGCTGCCTTTGTTGTAGTTATGCGATAACAGTGCCGCAGCGTCTGTCAGAAAGTATTGCTCCAAATTGAGTGTGAATAAAGGGGGATTTGTGGGAATTCTTGGTGCAGTCAGTGTAGTAAAAAAAGACTTGCAACCAAAGACAGCTGCTGTGAGAGTCAAGAAACCCAGGGGACTGTTGCAAAGACTGCATAGCTTCACATGACATTATAAAAGAGAATAGTAATATCAAATACATGTTACTGGATTGATCACTCAGAGCCCCTGGTCCCACTCATGAGCTGCGGCTCAGGCTGGGCTGAAAGTGAATAACGTGAGCTTTCCAAACAGGCACAGGTCCTGCATTGGTATTTTTGCAATAATTTTTATTTTGTTTTATGCTTAAGTCATTTATAGTTAGTTTTTTTTTTTACTCAAATTTTACAAGTTAGAGGTGAACTAGGTATATTGACTCTCAAAAAGCATTAGGTGCAACCTAAATATTTTCATTTTTTGCTACATTTACATACAAAAAAATATGACTTGCTTATATAATACAATGTACTATTACAGATGAAACCACCCTACAGTATAGGTTTTTCTACCGTACTTGTTATAGGCAAACCACACTGCTCATCTGTCCAAATGGTGTTTAAACTTGGACCTTGTGGATTGGACCCAACTGTCAACTTAGACATTAAAACTTAAACATTTACACTTAATATTTTTTCCATACTACTCTCTATATGTTATGTGTGTGTGTGGGCCAATATCCTGTATGCATGTCTGTTAACGTATGTGTGTGCGAATATCCTGTATGCATGTCTGTTAACGTTCAGCTGTGTGTGTGTATATACACATCTTCAGTGCGACATGCAGAAGTTGACAGTGGAGGAGCTGAAAAGGCTTCTGTACGACACCTTCTGCGATCACCTTTCCATGAAAGACATCGAGAACATCATCATGACTGAGGAGAACCACATAGAGAACCCTGAGGACTGCCAGGTGGATATAGACAGTAAGGAAACACCTTCTGCACTTAAGACCTCTGTTTGTGAAAGTGTTGCATTTATGGGGGAATTTGGAATCTGGGGATTAAAAATTCACACACCAGTCACAGATCAAACTGGCCAAAACTAGATGCTATCATGTCCACACTTTATCAGTGCATGTTAAATATTAAAGAGTCCGTTCACCCAAATAACAGCCATCTTAGACCATCATTCATTTTATCTGCCAACGTTCTGAACTAAGGTTTCTGTCACCACCACAAAATGGTGGAGGTGAATGGAATTTTATTTGGTGTGGTCAAAGCTTTAACATTAGAAAACTTTAACAGTAACTGTTTGTTTTCATAAATCATGTATTGATTTTATCTGGCTGTGAACAATTTACCTACATTATCTACAGGAAGACGTACTGCATTACTGGGTCTTTTGTTTTTAATCCAAGTTTCAGTTCTTGCCTTTTTTTGATATTGACAGCAGAGAAAGAGACAGAAATGAGAGCAATATGACACATGACAAAAGGTCCTAGCTGGAATTAAACTAGAGGCACTGTGGTAATTTACTTCCTACATTTAGTCTAGATATATCTAGATAAAAATGACTGCAGAAAACCAAAACATTCATCACTTGCACTGTCTTGAACAGAAAATGTCTAATCATAGTTTAAAAATCTCATTATAGAAATCACCCTTAAAAACTTCCTCACAATCAGAATTTGTTTCTAGTTGCACTATTTTGCACCAAAAATCACACTGGGAAAACCGCTGTGAAACAGCAGAGAAACCAATCACTCCCCAGCTTCTCATTAGCAGTGTATGAAATGTTGTGGCTGCTTAGGCACCTGTTTTCCAATTCGAGTGACTGATGCATTCTTTCCCATCCCCTTTTGCTTTCTCCTCACCTATAAAAATGACTATATTACTGCTAAAGCTCCATCCTCCTGCTCAAACTCTGCAGGGAGAACCCTCTCCTCTAAGGCTCATTTAAAAGCCATTGTGGGAAATGCACACTGAGGGAACATGTCCACACAGTGATAGAGTAAATTACACCTCTTCATTACAACATGGAGTAACTGAAAATTTACTGGAGGCAGCAAAAGACACCCTTTTACTGGTGTCTTAAAAGGGTGGAACTTTCCTTTAATGGTTAATTTACTGAGGGTTGCAATTGCAATTTTTTTATTTAGTCATTTATCTAATTTGTAGGTTTAATGGCTGTTGGACCCATGACAAAATCTTTTTCTGTTGGGAAACACTCTCTGAAGATGTGGGGGTTTCCCTGTAAGAACAGCAATGATCTCTAGGGACAATAAAGTCAAAAGCCAGACCAATTTTAACCTTCTACTTGAACATAACTACAGTAAAACGGATGACAGCTGAACATTTTCTTTTGCTTCTGTTGCCTTGGCCCTTACCTCACATGATTTTGCAGGTATACCACACCTTCTGAGGTGCCACCGTTTAGATGAGAATCCTTTAACATGCCAGTACATTGTTATTCCAAAACTCCAATCAAAATTTCAATAAAGATGCAGCTATGCATCATAGGGGTTTGAAAGCAAAATGTTTCTTGCAGTGTTCATCTCTTATAATTGTGCTGCTATAATGGAAAGGTTCTGTGACAAGTTCTTTCATTTGAAAATTACCATCAAGCATTAAATAACACCTGACTGAATGGGCCTTCAGCTAAATATATTTTCTCCCATTCCCTCTCCCCAGGTTCTAGCCCGACGCAGCACGTCAAGCAAACTTGCGTGCGCAAGAGCCTGATATGCGCCTTTGCTATCGCTTTCATCATCAGCGTCATGCTCATCGCAGCCAATCAAGTGCTGCGAAGCGGCATGAAATAGGAGCTATGGCATTTTCAGCCTTGACAACCACCTAAAGGCTGCCTCACAGATAAAAGACAGAGATAAAGCTAAAAAAAAAAAAAAAAAAAAAAAAAAAAAAAAAAAAAAACTGATCCAACAGACAATCACACCTCTGTACAACACATGACTGCAGAACAACTGTAGTCACCAATGACACTACATGTGCAGGAATTTGTCTCAATGACAGGGACATGCTGACAGCTACAGCATTTCAAGGACACCAAGACTTCATACACCAAGAGACAGCAGTCTGTCTAAAGTGGACAGGTGACTATACATATCACTTTTCATAATACAACTTCTAGCATTCATTAGCTATGTGCATTTGAACAGTGTTGCATTCAGTATGGTGGCAGCTATAAAGAGAAGTGTAGTGCCTGTCCAGTTTTGTATTTGTCCAGTGTACCATGCAGTTTATTATAAACAAGTAGAAAGAGATGTGTGAAATATTGTGGCGATGTTTGAGAAAATGCTTTCCTGAGTGTGGAAAGTGTTGTTTTGAGAAAGGTCTGGAACAAACAGTACTGTGGAGATATTGTACATGGTGTGGCATTGTACAAAAACCACTTTGGAGTATCAATAGCTTGGTGAGAAACTGATGGTGGGAAAGGTTTGCAGAGAGGTGCATGTGATTGTGTGGATGGTTTCACTCATTCACAGGCTGCAGGGCTTCAGTCTGAGCAGAGTGATTCAGGTTAACATCTCTTGGGAGGAAGGTGCTGAGGTCTGAATAGACAGGTAACTTGTTAGAAAAATAGTTGGACATGCAGTAACACTCAACTCTGTGTCTGCAGCTGAGCTGTGCAGGCCTCAGAGGATGAGAATCTTCTATGCATGAAATGCATGGATTTAAACAGTCGTCTTGACACATTTGTAAAAGTTCTTATCAATGTATTAATCATTATGACTGTGTAACAGAGCTGTTTTCAATTAACGACAACTGTGAGCAACCGTCTGTGATGCAGGTTATCAGCAATCACAACAAAAGTAAAGCATACAACTGCATGAAAAAGAAGGGCTGCTTTACATGCTCGGAAAAATTCTCTTTGGGATTACTAAACCATGGACCTTTGCCTTGCAGGCGCCTGATGATCATATCTCACTGCCACAGAACAGCAAACTTCAAGATGTGTGTCACTCAACCATTTAAAAAAATATCCCCTTTATCAACTGATCTGGTTGTTCATGGGGATACGAAGGTGCAGGAACGTAATGCGTTTGTTTTTCTTTCGGATGCATTGCTATAGAGCAATAACTGTATTTCAAATAACCAATCCACAATGCTTTGAAGGGGCAGGCATCATAGAAGTGTTAGCACCAGTGCACCTAACTGGCGAGCTCAGAAATTTTTCTATAGCACTTTTAAAATTAAGATTTTGGCAATACAACAGAGACACTGGCTCTGATGTTCAAACAGGTGACAACCCCCTTATTCAGTGAGATACAAAGATTAAACAGATGAGCAGAAACCTGTGGCCAGTGTGTGGACGTTCGACAGGGGCCAAATGTTATAAACTGTTGCAATAAAACACGAATATCTGTGAAGCACCTTGTGAATTTGATTGGGTGTAGTTTAGACTGTTGTGCATGCATTTGAGTAAGGTTTGTCACTATAACTGTCACTATGTGTGCTGTACATATAAACTAACTTCAACCAAAGCTTTTGAGGAATCTGTGACAACACAACAAGAGCAAGCAAACAACTGATAACATTTTACTTATTAAAAAGAAAGAACACAGAAGTCCCACAGTCACTTGTACTCATTATTCTATCAGTAGATCTTCATTAGGAAAGATTTCTTACCTGAAAACAAGTTATAAAACCAATTGAAAATTTGCCAGGGCAAAGACACATTTGTAACGTCAAAGCTCTTCAAAATGTTCTCAAAAACGAAACACTGCAACTTTGCGATCTACATAATTCACCTTATATGAATATCCCTGTTGGCAGCTCCCCAGACCTGGATCTCACACAACAGCCAGAATTAAATTAGACTACCCTGTTGGCCAGAACCAGGTGGGACAAAGATTATCTGATGCACTTGGGTAATTTGTTAAAGTGTCAAGTCTGTGAGGACCATACAAAAAAAGTAATCCCAACAAATACCTTGGTTTCCATTTTGCACTTTAAAATGTGCTGCAGCGCACAGCAACAACTCACCGCCACGATTGTTCATCCATTTCCATGTATAGCTTACACAAAGAATTATTTTACCATAGATGTATCTATTTTTGTGATAAGAATGTGATGGAATAGAGCCTGACTGAGAAATGATACTCATTCATCTTCTGAAATCAATAGTGGGGAATTATTTTCACAGGGAATAAAATTATAAAAATCTGATTTGTTGCCTTATTCTTTGAGACACTAACATTGTGCATACACATAAAAACACTCATGGGTTTATTATTTATCACCAGAGCAAAATGTACAGATCAGTATTTATTTTCTTTTACAGAATAAAAAAAACTGGATGAATTGTTGATAGTCCACTGAATGTTAATTCCATTATACTGTACTTTGCAAAAATGTTTACTGACCATATGTTATTTGTTCATTGACTCCACTCAGTGTTCTATGTCAGTGAAATGGTATTTCACATGAATAAAATCATATATCAGCGAATCTTATGCATCTGTGAAATTATTTTTTTGATTTGTCACGTTGTCAGTCACAGAGCTCAAGATGCCTCCATGAGACTCAGCTTGGTGGTATTGATTGACATCCTGACGTTTCAGATTGAATTCCATAAAAAGCTTTGGATTTTTCTAGGTTTATTGAATCCATGGATTGCTTTATTCCATTTTGAAGGACACTTTAGGTTAGTGAACTGGTTTTGGGCACCATCTGTCACATTCATCCCAACAAAAATCACCTTTTATACATCTTATGTCCACTGACAATAGTCAGGCTGCTCTATTCTGGCAGACCATGAGATATACTTCTGTGAAACGGATGTGGTTTGCGTATAAAAAGTCTGACACGGACCTAAAAATCGTGCTGCAGAACAGTCCTCACACCACCACTAACCTCTTTTCTCACCACAACGAGAATCACATCAAAAAGTAGGGAGAGTCTAAGGATGAAAGCCAAAAGTACAGTCAACTGCTCAAAACAAACCATAAACTCAAACACTGCAAAAGGCTATCGCCCGCCTGCGGTTCCCCACTGGGGTTTTATGCGTTGGTGCTAACATGTGACACAGAGAAAAATAATCAAATATGAGAAAGTATCTTGTTATTGCAATTCAAAAGGCGCATTTCATCTGTTACTGATGCAGTAACAAAGAAGGGTTGAGTAAAGCTCTGCTACCTTGCCCTCTGACACTGTGGTAAGGTACATCCATATCTAAGAGAAACATCTTGTGAGGCATTAGAACATTGCATGCACATATATGTTTTGGCTTGGAGAAAACAGAGCCTTTTTAACAGCTAAATGTTGTGACAGTATACTGTAGAGCATGTTGTGATGCTGGTCTGGAAGAGCAGAGTTTACATCCCAAAACTACACTTGAGCCAAACAAGCCCTGAATGCTGAAAAGGTTCCTTTTAATATAAACTCCTGAATAATTGATACATACAGTAAGAGTTTTGGTCTACAAGTGACCCTTTACAAAAATAACAAGCCTCTACCAAACAATGTCCATTAACAGTAAACGTGAAACAAAATCTGCACAGATCTCATCTTAAAAATGACTTTAAAGCTGATAATATACAATGAAAGTCAGACACTCGTGTGTTCTGCACCTTTTGTGGTATTCTCCAAATTTAATCAAACACTTCCCTCCAGACACACATTATAACCAGAAAACTTTCTATTCCAAATCAGTGTTCAGCCTTTGTAAAATGCCACCAGCAGTAGTGCACTATGTGAATGCACAGCTCCACCAGCCAGTACAGCATGCTTTATATAATGTTGATATAGAGTTAAGACTACTGTTCTGTAAACTCTAAATAAAATATACTGAATACCAACAGCATAAATGTGTTACATGATGCATTATGGCAGAAAACCACCTGAAAAAATCTGGCTCTGAAATATCAGTGTCACCCTGGGATTTGTTGAGCATAAAAAAAAACTATTGCTGATAGTTAAAGATGGCTCAATTAGACAGTTACAGTAGGTACTACTGATTTTCAACAAGATCTCAAAATGGGCTCTACTACATTTTTCAAAGACCCATCATCTAAAGCCATTTCTGTTTAGAGTATTGTTATGCCAATAAATCCTCCAACCTATAGGACCCATAAGGTTGTTTGTCCTTTCATTTTCATACGGCATCTGGTGAAATATTGCTACTACATTAGTAGGCACACTTGCAAGAACTCTGCCAACATTAACATTCATTGCACGGACACACTTTCCATCATGGAAACAGTCAAACACATGGTTATAACAGCAGGTGTATTGATCATCATCATCATCATGGGAATAAACATGCTGTTACAATTATGAAAGCGTTGTGGTTTCAATATGTTTTGTCACACAAGCCGTTTGGTTCGGTGAAAACCCAAACATTCTGCACTAGAAATGAACACTGCTTGCCTGGGAAAAGTCCTGTGCCTTCCATCCTCCTCCTAACATGGACTGTACTACTTCCTTTGCTCCTGTCATAATTACTATGCTCATTAGAGGTCGATAAGTTTTAACATGCCACGTTTGGTCGTAATAGCTAGCTGGCACAAATGATATGTCATTTCTTACTAGAGGATGGTTTCCAACCACCCGTATGTTCCACCAGTGTGCATCACACGGTGAACGTGGAAGTTGATGTACTGTACTGCACAGCTCTGGTACATTTGCATTCTAATATATCTTTCTACATTTGCCACACAAGCCATTCAAACCTCTCCCTTCCGTGTACTCAACTAAAAAATGGGCCATTGTTGAGAGAGATTGCTATCAGACAACAGTATGATGATTGATGCTGCATGATACAGATGCCTCAAATAGAAAAAAGAAAGCTCTGCCGAAGCTTCTGAGACATGGTGAGATACACCCATTGTACTGAAATAGCAACTTTAGCCATCCTCAAGTAAACAGAAGACAGAACTAGAACAGATTCATTTACAAGAGAAAAAGTTATTAAAAATAAGTAAATAATATTTACATTTGCAAAAAACTGGTTTTCCCAGAGGGTGAATTGTACAGCACCTTTTAAAAAACTTCATTCATTCATTTATCGTATGGATGTCACTATCAAAGAATGAGTCACTATTAATGATTACGTTCTGTGCCCTTTACTACATTTCTCCAACACAATATGCTCCTGCGGGACCAAGTGGCAGCACAAGCCCTTGCCATAGTGAGTGATAGTTGTGTCATTCACAGAGGGAGAGGAAATAGGAAATAGGAAAAGTATTTCACTTCTTTTGTCTCAACATTAATTAGTTGCTCAATGCCTCAAGGTGAAGGCTGGTAATCAAAAGGAAATAACAGGCATCACATCCACCTTTGGTCTGCTGAGTAAAAACTTGGGGGAGAGAGAGAGAGAAAGAGGAAAAACCTCAACAAACAATGACCAATAACCACTGAACCATCACAATGACCCGATGCAGGTCAGAAAATGAGGTTCACATGGACACATAAATCATAATGGAAAAGAAGATGCACTTGTCAGTTTCTACGTGGTGGTGGAGCAACAAAGTAAAAAACCCTTGTTATTCAGGAGAGAAGCCAGCTTTATCCCAGACTTCTCTGTGGGATCAGTTCCTCACGGTAACTTTATTACTCAACTGCTGGGTTCAGAAAGAGCACTATTGCACTAGTCTATAAAGGGCTTTCACTGAAGTTCTGCATATCACCTATGTGCACCCTGGGACGATCTCCCTCATTGGCAAAGCTTAAAGGCTTTTTATTCAAAAAGTACCTGGACATGTCGTAAAAAAAAAAAACATGCCTAGATTTGACATAGTTTATAATATGACCTGAAACTCAGCAATGGCTATTAGTCCAGCGGCTGGTAAAGAAAGGACATGAGAACATGTTGCAGAAATATGCAACAATACATTAGAGCTATGTAAACCCTTAGAGGACATGTTGTTAATCTCATCACAGCTGCACAAACAAAATGAGCAGCTGAGCATGTCCGTCACCAGGGCTAGGCTGATAATAGTGCAGGAACAGTGGCAATCACATTTATGGAAGGGAGCAAATCAAAGTTTGTTCTGGGGATCTTCAAATCTATAAAGCATATTTAGACTAATTACCAAATGGTCACCGGGGAGGACAACTATATTCATTTAAATTGCTTTTTTCGTTTTCCAGTCAGCATTCAAATCTGAAAAATTAACAACCAGTCTCATTGAAGCTCGGTGTCAGAATTAAAAGCTGCACATCACTGTTTCACCCACTTCTTTCAATCATCCTCGCTGAGCACAACAGATCATTATCACTTCCCAAATAATGTGCTAGACACATTCGCACCATATGAAGAGTCTGTCAGTCACCACTGGCACTGCCCAGGTCGGATACAGATTACAGATGATGATGATAGTGACATGCAGCAAGCTTTGCAAAATGACTGTTCTCTAATTTGTATCAGTGCATAGTGTAGCATCAGACTGTATTGTTTTCAGAGGGGAAATTAGCAGTCATATCAGGCCACACTATTTCCCCACAGAAGGGAAGTGATTAAAAAGACTGATTCTCACAGCAGCAGCAAAAATATTGGGACATTTCTCATCTATTACTGATGAGCCTGTTTAGCCTCCACAGAAACCCAGAATCTGCGCTTATAATGATTAATGCTTTATCTCAAAATTCCGATTAAATAAGCCTTTCTCAAGTTTTTATATCATCCACAGTAATCAAGTGTAAACAAAAGGTGCAGAGAGTTCAGAGTGGCCTATTGCATTTACTGGAGTTACTGTGGGCCACAGAACATGACTATGTATGCTTTCTCCACCAATTTAGAAGTGGTCATTGTCATGTTTTATATAAGAAATAGCTCAAACACAGAACAGACTGGCAGGTACAGTGTGTGGACTTGAAGAAACTTACCAGAGACCGGGAAGGAGATGAAGTCAGCAACATCCAGGGGGTCCAAAACAGATCAGTAATCCAAACAGAGGACCCAGTCCAAAATGGACAGTGTATAAGTCCAGGCAAACGATCCAAAACAGGTAAGTAATCCATAACAGGTAAAACACTTGGAAAAGTGAAACAGACAAGTATGGCCTGAATGATATGGCTCTGAAATCACGAAAGACGATTTGACAGGAGAAAGTTCGAACTACCTGTGAACTAACGAGTAAACGAGGAACAGGTGTGCAGGTGGAAGGTGATGGAGAAGTCAGAGGACACCTGGAGGCTGGATGGGGATTAGCAGTTCATGAACACATCCAGAAAATACAATGAGGACCATGAGGGTGGAACCAGAAAGAACCAGAGCAACAGGGCCAAAACGCACATGGCTGATACTGGAACACAAACATATTTACCATACGGTCACACCAAAGTGAAATGACTGACCCTGTGAATGGGGGAAGGAATAACAGAAAATCCAGTAACAACACATTTGGCCAAAAGAAAATATTGTTTGTCTGGTTAACTATAAATCTGAAGGCAAGTATTTAAAATCTCTGCACACACCACAGTCTAGCTGTGTTCAGACAGTGAACTTTAGGTGAACTTTAGAAACAATGAGTTGCAAGGAGACTGTCCTTCCAAGAAATACAAGCACATCCATCCTTTAAGCAAATCAGCTAAAATCACAGCTACAACTGGATATTAACAAAGTACAACAGGATTCCACACAGTCAAACATGGAAGCAGGTCATCAACAGCTAAAATCACCAGTCACTGGAACATCATGTCTGTCCAGCTCAGGCCTCTCACCCTCTGCCTCCTGTGGCGCCTTTAGCTCAAGAGATGGCTGCTCATCAGACTCCCAGCAAATCACACACTGTTACATTTCCTGCCAAGAACAAATGTCATTCAAGTTGACCCCGAGGTCAAAGCCAGTTTGCTTATGTGAATGAGGACCCAGGGACCTATTGGATGTCATTAGTGCTGGACTTGATGGGAGCAGATGGAGCAATCACTGCTGATGTGGGACTGACTGTCAGTAGACTCAAGACTTATTTCCTCTTTCATTGTTTATTTATTTATTTGAATGTTTGTTCTTATGGACAAGAGGGGGAATTTGGGGGTTTTGTGCTTTCTGCTGTAATGAAACAGATCTTCAATAGATCATCTGTGACTAAATGTCCAATCTGGCTCTGTTATTGAGATTTGAGAAAATAGTCCAGGCAGATATATCCCTCCATCCATCCTTTATACCACTTATCCTGTAGAGGGTCATGGGCGGCTGGAACCAAATCCTAGCTTACGCCAGGCCAGAGGTGGGGCACATCTGGACCAGTCTATAACAGGACAGACAACCAGAAAGGCCACAGTCAGCCATGAAGTTCGAACCGGGAATCTTCTCACTGTGAGGCAGCAATACTAACCACTTCATCACCATGCTGCCCCTGTATAGTTTGAAATCGTTTAATGACTGCACACACACACACACACACACACACACACTCAGGAGCTATGAATAAGATCAGGCTGTGTGGAGCTCTACTGGAAGTCCACGAGGTCACCAAACTCCACACTAATATGTACAGTAACTAATAAGTGGGGAGAAACAAATCAAGAGAGCTCTAGTACACACCCTCTGCCTCTGTAGGGCTGCGTGTTCATACAGCACAGGTGTGGTTTTACCCACCCTTCTGAGCAATGCTTTTACTAAGAGGTCAAGCAATTTTCTTGTCTCTTTATATTGATGACTATGATTGTGTTAATGTAGAATCCTGTTGAAATATAACAGTGCGTTTGTTGCTTATTATTCTTTCTGCTGATAGCAGTATTGATTCCTGTTGTTGTTAGGATTAAGACAGCCGAGGCTACTGGTGCTGCTGAGCTCTGGGAGTTTGTTACTTTGACTACATTTCATTTCATTTAATGACATGAGAAAATGTTATGTGTGTGTATTAATTGTGT
>NW_018127917.1:1314779-1320645 GCF_001952655.1 Monopterus albus
AATGATGATATCTCTAAGGTGAAGGAAAGGAGGTCTATGAGCTCAGTGTCTGCATCAGCCAGTGTTATTAAAGCTTCGTCCAGAGTCAAGCTCACGTGTCCCTGAGAGAGAGATGGTTAATCCTGACCGGATCACTATATTTGAGCAGGTGTGAATTGTAACGTGTTTGTTGCCTGTGTGTTTATAAGTAGAACTATACTGATTACAGTCTCATCAACTCTGAATTATTGGCATGCCAATGATTTAAATCAATGCTCTTGTCAAACGTAGCAACAAATGAATTTGGAGCCACAATAAAGGTAACATCACGCACAGCCGACTCTGACTGAAAGCTGAAGATAAACATAAGCAACCGTTAACTTAGAACAGCTTGAAATTCACTGTGGGGAGATCATGTAATGTGATGTGAGTATATTACAAGTTGGATTTGTCTCACATCATTTTGTGATCAAGGAAGCAAAAAGGACAAGGTTTTGGGAGCATTTCATTATAGATTTTTATTCAGTATTTTGCTTCATGTGCTGCCAGTGACCATGACCAACACCAGAATTTCATTTAGTCATTTATTTCATTAGTCATCTAATTACTCTACTGGGTTTCATTTGATGAGAAGCTTTTCTGTTCTGCACATCATGAAGTCGCCTACTGCAACCTTATTAAGTGCTAATGTAATTGTCCTTAATTAAAGGGTCACAGATTTGATGTGCACTACAGTTCTTGTCTGTTCAGTGTCCTTGACTACAGCGCTTAGCCATGGCTGTGCCATAGGCCTTGTTTCCAACACATTAAAGTATTACACTAACTTTAGAATTCACCAAGGACAAGGGATTTGCCAGGCAGATGGATGTTTTTATTGTGTAGTTAATTTTTTTTAATCTACAATAATGGGGGGATTTACAACTTCTGTGGATGGCTGGAAGGACTATGCTTGCTGGCAAGAGTCCCGGCTAGATTTGTCTGAGCAGAGAAGTCGACAGCTGTAGCTAGTGTAGAGTAAGATGAATTTCTGTCTAAACATGTTTCTGTTTCATAAAAACTTTAGGAAAGCCTAATGTATTCATTCCTCCACTCAAAGATGTAATGTTTTATACTGTAGCTGTAGAGCAACAACAGTAAACAAAGCTACAGTAAGACAGATATAGACAGATAATTCCTTAACACAGTGGTGGTTTCCTTATTTATTCAGAAAGGATAATCCAGTCAATACTGCTTTCTGTGGAATCCTGGGCATATATTTTAAACACAGTAAATCTGTTCATCTTTCAGAGACCAACAGCCTGGCTTACAGAAACTGCAGAGTAACATGCTGAGTTAGTGACTGATCAGCAGAAGTGCACATCTCATGACAAACTCAAAACTGAAAGACCACATTAAGACTGATACATTTTTGCATGGGACTGGTCCTGAGACCGCTGTGGGCCAAATTCAGCTAACTGCCGACAGGGACCTTCAAGTCCATGTAATAGATCCTCAAATGACAGGACTTAGGTTAAGCTGGGCTTCACCACCAGGCCCCAGTGATCACAGCTAAAACTTACAAGAGAAGGAATCCATGTCTCTTGGAAGCCCTGCACTCAAAAATAATGTCTTCATCTCTTCAGTATAATGTCACCAAATTTTAGATGTATTATATTCACCATCGACCAGTCAAAATTCTTTCAGTAATGGATCATTAAAACCTTTTTTAGGTCAACATTTACATAAAATCTTTAGTTTGTTAAAGGCTGGCTGCCTTTTCCTGCACATTCTCCATAACAGCAAACCCAGTCTGTGCACTTAAAAACATAAGAATTCCATCTCCCAGAATGAAACAAACCTGACTCTCATATAAAGAACTAATTCAGGTAACATACAAATGGCTCAGTTAAATTATGGCAAAATAAAAAAACCTCATAAACTGAATATAAGTTTTTATATGGTTTACTCTAAAGGCAGTCCACTCTCCTGTGTCATCAAACCCTGCACATTTAATACTGTCGCCGCTGATAAAATATTCATCCGTACTGTATGATGAGTGGCCATTTAAGCCAGCAGGGGAAGTGAATTCCCCCTCACCCATGCAGTTAATCAGACCCAAATTGAAAATTTCCAGCTGCCAATTTCAGTCTAGGTTTGAATATTCCCTGCTCACCAATATGATATCAGGTTTTCTACAAAACCTGCTGGCTGCGAAGGTGAAGACATGATAAGTGGCTTATGAATGAGATTTGAATTTAATATCCTAATATCCTTTACAGTCGGTAGTTGTGCATTATGTATTCTCCACCTCTAAAAGGCATTTCTGCTTGTTCTAATATGAGTGGGCAAGTAGTTAGGTCACGGGAAGGGCATCATCTAATGGAGCCGCACGTTTTCCCATCATACTCCCATTTCTTTGTAGATGTCATGTCCTGCTCTATCATATCTGGGGACATGAGTAAGATAGACTGAACAATGTCCCAGAGGGTTCGGCAGCAGGTTCGCAGCGTGACACTCCCTGCAGGCCTGTGCAGCTAAGCCTGTGGTGAATTCTTGGAAGTATTTTTCTGCAGTTGCTAATGGAAACGGGTCATGGAGGAAAAGCAGAGGCCAGCAGAGGTGGGCCAGTTGATGTATTACTAATGAATTACTTTATTCGCTTATCAGATTTAGTTAATTAAAGGACTGGTTCACCCAAAGAGGTAGAAGAGGAAAACTCTCATATACTACCTCTAGTACTATTGTTTGTTGGCACAAAAGGAGTGGTAAACAATAGTCTTGAGAACTTGCCTGAAATGTTGTCTTTCACCACAGCACAGTGGAGGTAAGTGGCGTTTGTGGCGAACTGTGTTGCTCACAGTATTTTTAGGCTTTGTAAAGTTTTTCCAAATAAAGCCAAAATTGTCTGCATGACTAGATACCAGAAGGATAAGGCTGGTGATGAACAGATGAAATCCAGCGATGTGTCAGGTTGCCTATCGATACTTTCTGATTTCCTCCCTGTCCGTCGCTCTCAGCCTACTGGGTTTCTACTGAAGACATAAAATCTTTACAAATGAGGTTTCTCCAGGTACTCTGACTTGCTTCAACAATCCAAAGACACCAGGTTGGTTGGTGACTCCAAATTGCTTGTGTGTGAATAGATCTTTGTCTATGTGTCACACGATAAATTGTGAGTGTTACGGCTCATTGTGTAACCACCTGGAATTAAGAGGATGGGAACATTTCCAGGTGTCCTGGCTGGGCCGATGAGCTCTCCACCATGAGGGATTACTGAACATTTGAGAGGATGTCGCTGTGATGTGCAGGATATCGCTTCCCTCTGGTGCTTAGAACATCTTTGTCAGTCACTTTTTGCAGTTATCTCTGAGCAGCACCCAATCATAATCAAGGTGATGACAGACTCACTGAAGCCCAGCTGATGTTACAGTAAGGTACTGTGGAAAAGTTGTGGAAAAGAAAACTTGATCAGAAGTTGCAGAAGTGTATTTCCAAAAGGATGCCAAAATGCATGAGGGAAATAATGTATTTATTGAGGTGGAGAACATTGTGTCCCCAGACTGACCTGGGCTATTATTCACCACACTCCATCATAGAAAGGCAATTTGATGAGGTGAAAAGTGTGAGGGGCTGTTTCACGTGTCCACTGTCTCTCCAGAAGAAATGTCTATTTCTTTTTTTCACCAACAGCTGAGGGTATCTTCTTCCGCTCCGGCACTAATAGAGCTTACACTTTTTAAAACCAGATACAGGACAAGATGAATGGGTCAAGATGAATGGTGAACATGCTGTTCATTACCTGTCAGGAGAGTGGGGAGTGTGAAAGCAACACTAGAACACAAAACACGTCTAGCGTTAGTCTGAGAAAGAAACTCCACAGCAGGCCTGTTACTTCTCTTTTGATATACACTGTATGATTTTTATCCATAAATAGTTGCAACTCAGTGAAAGAAGCACCGAAAAGCTTTTACAACAAATCAATACATCATGAGCCTTTGGTACTGTCAACCAATGAGAACAAGGCTGAGGAGCACAGCTGGCCTCACATATAAGGTACCTTTTGAGCACACACTTCACATAAAGCGGTAAGCATACATTCTCCACTCTGAATGTGCTTTTATTTTTCTGTTCTCCATGAACAATGCAGCAGACACTGCAGCTTGTTGTTTTCTGAATATAAAGCAGAGCTAAATGTGCACGTTGTGTCACAGAAACCGTGCTTATCACATAACCAGCTTGCAGAAGACTGTGTGCACCACACCAAATAATTTCTCTCTAGCAGAGAAATAACAGAGCACCAAGTACTGGCTGAAAGCTTGTTGTAAAACAACTGTGACATCTTTAGTGGCTACATTTTATAGCCCAACAGAAAAAAGAGTTGTAAATGGCAAAATATAAAATCGATTTTCATTTAAACACAACATGAAGTTACAGATGATCAAATAATACATCATATTGAAGTGTGGACAGGCCTAACCTTTATTCCTCAGCCAGAGGGTTTCCTGATTGGGGCATGTGCTGCATGATAATCTGTTCTGGACTTTGCAGCATTGTCAGACGCTCTCTGTGCCTCTTTTGATCACTGACTGCCACTATGTGGTCATAAATATTTGACACATTTCTGCTGCAGCTAGGTTTAAACTCTTATACCTTACATTCCCTAAGAACTTATATTCCTGCATCCCACTTAAACAGTAAATTTAATATTATATCCTGCAGAAAAGACTTAAAGATTAATTGGAAAAATGTCATAAAAGTCTCTCGCTGTTTCTTCCAGAAATAAATGACCACGTTGCATTACCTGGGGAAATACCAGCAGTGTGTCGTGGTCAAAAATGTCATTTGTGATCTACCAAGACTCCAGCTTCCATCATAATTAAAGATGCAAAACCATTATTACTGTTTGATAAAATCAGCTATTCACAGCACAAACAGAATGACACAACCTAGTTTTCACTAGGATAGTGTTCTGAAAGTGCCACAACTGACTGAGTATAAAGCTAACATTCATTCAGGGAAAGTAAGTAACCAAGAGTAGAGTTTCATCCCAAAATATGTAATAAGAATATCCAAAAATATTTAATAGTGTAACATAACTTGGAATGGATCTTTACCTTAATGGTACATATTATGGGTGGGTGAAATGGGCAGCACAGTGTGGTGGTCGGGCAGCCCATAGACAGGGCTCATCCCTACGTGCTGGAAGTTCTCCACCTTGCCAACCTGGCGCAGATGGAACAGAAGAGTAAGCTTTCGGGTGGTGGTTCTGAGTGCCATGAAGGAGGCCAGGATCTGGGCAAGAAGCAAGAGGAGGTATAGGGAGTTGATGGCTCTCTCCAGAGGCAGGATGATAATTCCTTCATCGGTCAGAAAGAACAGCAGCACTGGAAGCTGGAACATGAAAGTCAGGAGCCAGAAGGCTGCCAGCGCTGGCACCTGATGACAGGGAAGGAAGAAGAGAGAATCTGGGTCGGCGGATGGCGGCGATGCAGAGATAGAACAGTGAGGCATCGGGTGCTTCAGCTGTAACCACAAGAAAGCAAAGACACATACACCTGCACATCCACACATAAACTCAGTAGACAGTTGTAGCCAAGACCTGACTGTTTACACACGCAGGAAGAATACCTAAGCAGCCACTTCCTCCTATGAGTTATTCAGGAGACGACTCTATGAAAGAGCTCAGTGTTGTGGTTCAGAGAGGATACTGGTTTGAATTACCTTCTCTTCGAGGTTGCCAATGTAGCCCAGATAAAGTCGAACTGCTTCAGTGACTGTGAGAAGGATCACCCCAGTTATGAGCAGAGCCTGGTAGTACCCCAGCAGATAATAGAACTGCAAATAAAACAGAGCTGCAATGCTGATAGGTCTACTTAAAAACAACACTATTTATGTTGTACAGATAATA
>NW_018127917.1:1320658-1324853 GCF_001952655.1 Monopterus albus
ATATATGTTTTTCAGGAAAATGAGACAAGAGACTGTTACTTTTGTTTCTTGTTAGATCTGAGCTGGTGACAATAGAATCTCTCTTGATGCTGCCACTAGATGGAGCCAAAGTCGGGCATTTTAAAATTTGGCTTTAAGTGGATTTACAGTGTTTCATTACATCTTCTGCTACTTTTGAATAGATAATAACCCTCGCTACATACCACATATGTTTTGTATACTTGAGTATACTTTTTAGCTTTTAAGTGCAGTGAATTACAGAATGAATTACTCTCAGTCACCAGATTATACCTGGTTTCGGTCATTACCACGCTCATGATGCAACATGACAACTCATGAAAACTGTCCAATGAATGAGCCAGGCTATTAGACAACATCATGCTTGCGACTTCCTGGTTTCTTTAAACACTAATATGTCTTTGAAATAGTAAAAATGTAAACATTTTAGCATTGCTTTTGAGAAGAATTCATCTTAAGTTTGTCTTATGGATCATTTTCTAAGCTTGGTGTCACTTTCTGGCTGCCCAACCAACCTTTACTTCCAACATGAACACAGCTGAGAACCACCAACAGGGAAAATAAAACATGTTGAAGTACAGCAGCATCTGCAGGGGAAGGTGAGAAACCTGCTCGTTGATCACTGAAAGGTAAGTAACAATACATTGTTATGAGACAGTTCTAAACAATATATGACAACATATCTTAAAAAGGCCAAAATATACATTAGGAAAACAAATATTCAATATGTCAAGAGAAACAAAATTAAAGCTGATGACAGCATATGAAAATCACAGACTTAGATATCATATATATAATTTTGTATTATAAAATGTTAAATGACATTGTTCAGCTTGTAAACTATGATATAGTTGTGAAGGGTCGGTGGAACTAGTAACTAACCAGATGCATCCTCCTGCTCCCTGGTGAAGTCGCGGTCTGCCGTCCTGTTGCTGGCGAACACAGAGGCTCTCATATAGGCCAGGCCCATCTGCAGGTTGTCAGGAGCAGGCGAATAAAACACAGGCATTATGGAGAGAGCTGCTAACCGTGCCTGAGCTACAGAGTCAGGAAGTGTAACAGTCCAAAGCTGTTTGTGTTTCAGCACCTACTGCTAATCCTTGTTGTCTTAACTCACACAAATGCACAGTTGGAGGCACATAAAGAAATGGACACACAGACACATGTTGGCAGTCACTACTGCTAATCAGATTATAGAGAAAGAGGCAGGCTGAGGATTAGGCTGAAACAATTATGTAGCTATTTGTTAGTCAGTTTGTGGCCATTTATGAAGGTCACCAAATTTGTTTATCTAATTAGAGAATATAACATTTATTTAAGCTCTACAGAGATTAAATATGGACTAAAATGAACATCAGAACAAGGAATCTCCATTAAACGCAGAGGAAAACTTTGAGAGTTTTAGACGACAACATACTTATCCTCTAATCTAGATAACACTCATTCATTCTACTTGAGAAACTATTCAGGTGACGATGATGAAGACGAACAAGCACATTAAATGCAATGACCCATTTCAACATTTATTAAGATGTTTTACAGACTTTAGTTTAAATTCAGCTCTAACACCCTGCACACTGCACCTGGCCAGCAAGTTCTCAGAATGGTGCCTGGCTTATCGTTTTGGCCTTGAGGCCCCACTCATCATTAATGTGACCAGGGTGCAGCTGCAGAGTTTGGCCGAAAGGTGTCGTCACAGCTCATCCCTGGGGGCATGCAGGGGGAAATGCTGGAACTCCTCTGGCACCTCTTCCCCTTTTTGGGACCTCTTGTAGAAACCGAGTGAGTCTAACAGGCTGCTGATCTCGTCTGCCTTCATTTTCTTCACGGGAACAGTCTGACGTGTCAGGAAGCACGCACACACACACACACACACACACACACACAGGAAGACAGACATACATGCATTTAGACACATAGAAGCAGCAATGCAGTGTAAATGAGTGGTTGCAGATAAACAGTATTTTCCGATTTGATGCATTAGTTTGGTTTACAAAAAGTGTTTCTATTAAAACCTTTTCAGTCAGTGCTGATATAAAGGTTTCTCCATATTTATTTTTATTCATTTGCTGAATAATTAACACTGAACTAATAAGTCAAATTACTTGAAAGGTGCCCACATTATGAAACAATAAATAAAAACAACACACATTAGATCCTGAATGAAACGGATGGAGATGGAAAACAAAAAAGGAAACTTCCACATACTGCACATTTTAAAATGTTTCTACTCAAGAAACCAATAAAGTCCATTTAAAAAAGGCTAACAGGGGCTTTTCCACAGCGATGAAAATAAAAACCTTGGGAAACACTGAACAGTTGTAATTCCAAGCCATAAAAATATTCAAATTCATATCAACTATCCTGTTTCAGTACAAAAATATTGCTTGCTTTTGTTGTGACTGTCTCACTCTTTCAAACACACTGTGACTGTGTGACTCGGTATCTGACAAGAGGATCTAATAGCAGATGCAGCATCAGTCTTAAACCTTCCCTACATTAATCTGTCTTGACAATCTGGCACTGCCTAAATAAGCCCCATCTCGAGTCAGATAAGTAAAAGATCCCTGAAAACACACATCTCACCTTTACAACCTCGTCCTTTTCATTATAGAATATCAGACGGGGATTCTTCTGCTCCGATGAATCATATTCCAGGTTGTGGCTACGCAGGAAAGAATGGATCAAGGGGAACAACAGGTAGGCAGTGTTGGGAAGAATAAAACATCCATCAGTTTTGCTGTTGTTACACTCAACATGATTACATCTTAGAAGAGCAGAGTTTTGGAAGGCTCACAGAGCTGGCACTGGAAACTGACAACACATTAGGAGAATTGTTTTGTTTAGAAAAGAGGTCATGAGAAAATCAGTGGTGATTTTTTTAGAAAGGTCGCGTCTAACTGAAAAGCCAGAGGAACATGAAAACAGCACAAGGATACTACAAAGCCCACCGCTCCATGAGAAACTGATGGAGCTCAGGCATTTTCTTTATGCCTCACCCGACCACACTGGGAGCCTGCAGGGACGACAGCAGACAATTGTTAATTCAACATGAAATAGCATTGTGCATGTTTCATTGTTTTTTTGATCAAGGCTGTCAGAAATAGGATTGTATCACAGTGGAATACGTACTGAAATGATAGCACATGGCTTATCCCTCATCTTATCCATTTCCCCATTTGCTCATTGAATGCCATTACAGTGTGCCCTGTCCTCTTGTCAAGTGGGTATTTAATTTCAGACATGCTGATGTTTTCCAGACTTTGGACTGATTTCACAAAATCTTGAGGATTTTGTGGGCAAGTTATCCAGACGACATTTTAAAGCTACAGATTTCTGCCTGTACTCACCAGCAGTTTACCTCTGGCTATAACAAGCGTTCCTTCAGCAGCTGTGGCGTTGTTTGTTTCTGACGCCCTAACAGCGAGTGCGAGAGCGAGCACCAAGAAGATCCACATTTTATGATAAAATGGGGTCTCTGGGTGGTTTTGCCTAAGTTATTACCAACAATATATTACCCTTTAATCAAGCTGAAGAGTTTCACAGGATGGACAAGACCATGACACAGTCTCACAGGGGAGCAACATGCACCTGGGTTGGATTTTTATATCTTTTCTTGTTTTCCTGACACTTTTTTTATTATTATCTGTGACAACTGGGTCATTGCTTTGTCAACTAGTGCACATATGTACATATTTTGCTGTTGTCTTGGTTACTAGGCTGTTTTTGATTTTTCAAATGCACAGAGGCCCCTCTCTTTATAGTTTATAGTTTCTTCCACACCCCACAGAACCCACAGCACATCTGTGATCTTATCACTTTTTCCCATATAGTAAACTTCCAGGTGGTTGATGGCCACACTTTATAGCTGCTGACAGCCAAAATTCAGCAAACTTGACTTGCATTTGTCTTCATTTGCCCCTTTTGACAAAATAATAATTGAAAAACCCATTTGACCTAAAAGGAAGAAAGTAAAAAGAAAGGCATGTAGAATCTCATGGGACAGTTGATGTCACAGGATGAAATCAACACTTGTCTCATGTAGGCTATTTTGATTCTTTTAGGAATATGTCATTTTCTAAAATGTTGAACAACAGCACAACACTCTCCTTTTCTGGTTGCCACCAACTCCTGTAAGAATTCTGATACTGATAGTTACTTTAGATGACATAGCTCT
>NW_018127917.1:1325810-1326720 GCF_001952655.1 Monopterus albus
CCCTATGTAATAATATTGATAACAGTAAGGTCTAGACCTTACTTTGTAAAGTGTCCTGAGATGACTTTTGTTGTGATTTGGCGCTATACAAATAAAATCTGATTTGATTTGATAATAATCACTTTAACTAATGAGCCTTTGTGGTGAACTGGTGACACAAGGAGCAGCTAGAGCTGAGCCAAACTAAGCTAATCACCTCTTAGATACAGGTACCACTCATGAGAATAATGATAAAGAAAGCACCTGAGCATATTTCAGAAAATGTCAAATTACTCCCTAAAGTGCACAATTTGTATGTGGATCCTTGTTTAATGGTCTCTCATCCCATCCTGCATTTGTTTGTGTGTACAAAGGTTTGTCTTTGTTAGTCAAAATATGAGCTTTGCACAGATACAGTAAAATAAAATTCCAAGCCTCCAGTACGTCTTTTTCCCGCTTTTTCTTACTATTTTTTTCACAATATTATTGTTGCATGATAAATAATGTTTAGTTCCATTGTGTAGTCATGTATGAAATCAGACTTTACAACAGCACGGCACATTTACACTGTGTTAACACCCTAAAAGAGGAAAACATCTCTCCCCTCCAGGGTTACCCTTCGCCTGTCATTAAAAATCTAATCCACCAGCTCACCACAAGAGGGCGGTAACACCCACATTTGAACTTCCTGGCAGTTTGGCGGGTAAGATGTACTTCCAAATTTTAGCCACAAACAATTATGTTTCCAACAAAAATAAACCGTTCTTGCTTGGAATGCTGCTGCAAAACCATCTCTTAGTCTTTATCTTTTCCAGAGACAGAGCACCGCAGCTCAGAGTCTTGCATTCTGTGAGTACTGTTTCAGATTATGTGTCTAGTTTAAGTAAAACAGCACAGTTTTAACAGGGTTTCCTCCCATTGGCGACTGTTT
>NW_018127917.1:1326742-1329146 GCF_001952655.1 Monopterus albus
CCTGCTGAAGTTTTACACTTTCACTCCCATTTCTAGAATGTATGCTTGGCTTGCAAAAAACTTGATTTGTTAAACTAGAGAAAGAAAGGGTTGATGAGATGAAAAACACACTATGCAGTGGGGGCGGGGTGATTTTGCTGTGGCTGACTCCCGAGTCTATATGTGGATGCATGCCATATGTGTTCACAATCAGCATGACGTAGTGCCTGCCAAAGGGGATGTTGTTATTATTATTCTGCTGACAAAGAGGAAAATGCAGTCATTTATAACCATAGAGTTACGGAACAGAACCATAGCTGACAAAAGATCAAACACTGAAACATGTCTCTGTAATCCTGTCTCCATCAGGGAGCTTGTTAAATACACTCACACACACTTCCTGTTTCTCCAAAGCACCGGATACTACCAGACAGCGGACACTAGTTTGTGTCTGCTCTCTTACATGTGCATGATAATTTGTGAGAAAATATACTTGTCTCTAATGTTTGCTTGTCCGTACCTTAGTGTGGATGTTTGCATAGTAAAGCAGGAGCAGGGGTGATGAGTAAAAATACAAGTTTATTTTTGTGTCTATGTGTGTGTGTGTGAGTGTGTGTGTGTGTGTGTGCTTATCTGTCTGGTGCCTTGGGGCAGCTGGGGGGGAAGTCTGCTGCCTGCTGCGCTCCAGTCTGCTTATAAAAAAACAAAGAAGCAGTATTGAAGGAGGTGAAGACCATGTGGAGGCCTTCATTCATTAGGTATCCAGTGCTAATGAATGTGCTCTACACTACACTGGAAGTGGACATACCTTCGTGGAGGTTCAGCTTGAAGGTTGAAAGCATTTTTCCTCTAATTGGAAAATTTGTTTATCCAAACTCAAAATAAAAATGTTTAAAAAGATAATTCCTGTTTTTTTATTCGTGTATTCTCTTATAAAATGTAGTGTATAACCATATACTTACTTTTGTTCTATAAATTGGTCTGTAGT
Organism: Monopterus albus; assembly: GCF_001952655.1. Lineage (NCBI taxonomy): Eukaryota > Metazoa > Chordata > Actinopteri > Synbranchiformes > Synbranchidae > Monopterus > Monopterus albus. Next base: position 1,327,710 of record NW_018127917.1, read on the forward strand.
ATGATGCTGCCCTCTTCACTTTCGTTCTCTTAAAAAAGCAACAACTTAGGTTAAATGTTAGAAGCAATTACAGTAAATAACAGTAAATTACAGTAAATAAAGCAATAACAAGAGGGGAATGGTGTGAAATGTCTATGTGTGACACTAACTCCAAGCAAATTTACAGCCTCATACAGTAAACCAGAATGTCACAGAGTTTGATTTAGCTTGTGGTTAGCTTGAATCTATGACCTAAAATAAGTGGCTCCAATTTCCCTCACACACGGAGGCTGTGGAAGGCTGTGCAACACTACTGGCCTTGGCAGAGGATCTGTGTTGTACAGGCATAGACGACAGGGGTGGATTTCTGCCAGTGACCGTGTCTCCTGTATCTTTGTTCAACGTGCTGATGGCAATGGTGAGACAGGACGTCTCGCTAACATTATGGTTATTCACCAAGACTAATATTATAAATGCATATCCACCAGGATGCAGGGGTAAGGTTGTGACACTATTGTTCTATACACCTTCTGGCTCATTTAAGGATAGTGAAAGATGGGCTGCATTGGCAGTGATAGAGACCATTTAAGATAAGACCAAAAAAAGATGTTTACTTGGAGAAACTCAAACTCCACTGACAGAAAATGTGTCTGAAGTGATCTGTCAAAACTAGGATTTCATGGAGGACCAGATGTTTTGATGTAATCATTAAAAAACTATATTTGCAGTTAATTTTTAGAATATAGTCAAACACAGTCACCATGCTGAAGTGTCCTTGAGCAAGTCTCTCATTCCTGAAACTCTTTGGGATGCTGTTCTGTAACTGGCCGTATCTTCTGAACTCCCTTGAGGGGGACAAGTGAAAAGAGAATTTCCCTGTGGAGGTGAAATAAGTATCATATTGCTAAGTAACGACAAACTCAACAAGCTGCAGTCATGCGCCTCAACTGATTCAGCAAAGAAGACACACAGCTTTGGCTTTTGAAAGGATATGCAGGGCAAATAGGAATAATTTCACTGACAATGATTCCAGTGTTTACATATTTAAATGGAGAACAGGCCAAAGTGATGGGCCCGGTAGTGACTTCATGGTGGATGTGAGAGGGTTTGGCGTGGAGGTGGGAAGGGGGTGAGAGCGGTGGACGGATTTTCACTGATGGATGTCCAGTTAGTGGCCACATCAGAGAAGCCGGGGGGCAAGCAGACTGCAAGCACTTCTCCCCTCCCTCTAATCTGTGCCTGGGTAATGAGAAACACATGGCTCCCCATAATGGCTCCAGTGTTGTCCTGTGAAGTCGAGCAGGGCTGCAAGGGTCGTGTATATGCCAGCACACAGCTTTGTGACAATAAATACACTGCTAACACTTTCCTTTACATGCTAGTACAGTGCAAACCATGTACAATATATACATAGAGTATACAGTATAAGTTCTTTGCCTTTTTTAGGTTGTTATCAAA
>NW_018127917.1:1329178-1338673 GCF_001952655.1 Monopterus albus
AGAAGGAGTGTGAAGAAACCTGACCCAGCCTCTGAGGAAACAACAACATGTTCCTGCAGGCTAAAGGTGAGTAACTTTGAATCAGCACGTGTTTTTGTGACTGGCTTTGGCAAAAACTAGAGTGAAAGTTTATGTTTCAAACAACAAAGCTCTTATAAGCTACAGTTCATCGGTCACAGACAGAACTAATCGTTGGGACAGTCGGGGTTCAGTGCAGAAAAACATAAGCGATCTGCTTATTTTCCTTGGGTTTGGGCAGACACATTCGTTCATGCGATCATTTTCCATCCCAATATTTGGAAAAAAAGCAGCAGCTTTCTCTGTCTCCGTGCCGCTTCAGGCTGGTGTGAGTGAGAAGCAGAAAGGAAGAAAGAAACAACTTTGGGTCAGCCTGTGGAATTATGTGAAAGCTGAAACCTCAAGCCACATTATGAAGTCTGAAGTCCCACTTTACTACACAGATAGTGGATGGATGGGTGTGTGAAGGAATAAAAGACAGGGGGAGGGGGAGGAGAAGGAAGGAGTGAATGAGGAAGAAAGAAAATAGGATACAGAAAAAAGAAAGCATCTGACTGATCTGCTTTCTATTAGTCATCCAAATCTTCTCCCGTAATACACTCGTTCCATAGAATTATGCTGACAAATGGGGAAAAATCCGGGGCAATTTGAAGTCCCAGACAACTGTTTGCACACTCCCCCATGTGAAAGAAAAGGAAAAAAGAAAAATGTGCATCTGGATAGAGACAGAGTGAGTGGCTTAATGACATGTCTGGCTATTCATATTCATTTGTATCTTCACATTTACAGAGCCAGTCGAGGTAAAAACTAACATTGTGTGAAAAATGACCCATCAGTTCAGTTCCAAGTAGTCTGAGACATCATAGAAGCAGTGGGTGGAACTAGCTGAACTAGTAGTTTTCAGTCTCATACACTGACTTCAGCACAATACTAACAAGTTTATCCAACCCAAACTCAGACTCCTACAGTTTCAGATCTATTGACCACTGTAGCTTTAGCGTGTCTGTGCATCTGTTTGGCAGGCTGGCTTGTTGTGAGGTGACTCTTAATTTGTGCACTATTTTAGCTATCACAGCAGTGCAAGTGAGTTTCAGGGCTATTATAATGACTGTCTTAAATCACAGAGTGAGAGTCTGTCACTGGAAATCTCTAAACAAAGATTTGATCCTGGCGTTGTCTCTCCCCGATTCTGGTTGCGTGCTGACCTCAGTTCTCAGTGGTTTTGGCTCAAGAAAAAGCGCCATCTCCATTTCCAGTAAATGTCATTTCATAGTTATTGCATTTCCACGGGACTGAGAAACAACATTTAACGTGTAAGGAGGACTACAATTAGTGTTTCTCGCAGACAGCATGTCGACAGGGATAAGAGACAAAAACAGCATTTTCAGATCTCGTCTGGCCTTGTCTGATGCAATGACTTGACCAGGGAAATGACTGCATTTTGGGAAATGATGCCGCGATAGACACATATTTATGTCAGACAGTGAAACAGTCAAATGTTTGAACACTAGAACAAAAAGCCTCAGAAGCTCAGACTGTCGGTTGTTACGTTGAGGTTTTTCAAGAAATAACTTGCAAAATTCATGAATACTAAAGCTTTTCAACAACAGCTTTTCAAAGCAAATGAAGGAATTTGCATAAAAATATTTTTACATTCACATGAAACACTACCTTTATAGAGCACATGCATGCATGCTAGTAGAAGATGTTCTCCACTGAATGCCTCTTACAAGATTACAATTACAAATACAGTAAAGCTGAATCCATTACACAAAACTTTCATGGGCATCAAAAACTGCCCTTGACTGAATTAATATTTTCAACTCCTTTCAAGTGTAACTCGACTCCACTTTCTTTTAGCTTTGCACTGCAGAAAATATTTGTCTTTTTCCTCCTCACTCATAAATTTCTTTCTTCCTCTCCTTGCAGGCACTCAAATGGCTACCAGATGTGGGTCCAATCTGTTCCTGTTGTCATGGAAACAGGCACCTGAATATGTTTTCTGAGTCCCAGGGTTTTGGCTGACTCATAGGGCCTTGCCATTTCTATAGATTTGGCACAATGAGGTCAGTGGAGCTCATGTTTAGACTGGCAGCCTACATGTCACCGAATGCCCTTCCAACACACCTAACTCTGACTTTTTGACCACGCTAGCCTGTACAGTCGCTCCTTTGTGTTCTCCTGTGCTGCAGTGCCAAAATGAGCTTATCTTTCACATATCAACCTTCAAAACCAAGTCAATAATACAAGAAAGATGACAGCAACTGACATGTGGAAGGTATAACATTTACTACAGTATGTTCACCATCTCAGTGTGTTAGCATGCTAACAGTCTTTTTTGATTTTGATTTAAAAAGGTTATTAAATTAAAATCCATTAGAGAAGCTGAAAATCAAACTGCTAACCTGCGGAGTAGGTGACGACCCATCCTGAGCCACAAGCTGCTGAATGATGAGTTATACAACCGGACATAAATTCTACAGCCATACTGAAAGTCAACACAGCTCAGCAATTTATGAAATATGCATTCATGCATTCACTACACACATGTATGTAGTAAGCGGAACACCATGTTGACAGAGTAGAATTCGTAACAAAGCTGCTTCGCCTTCTGCTTCCAATTACCTATCACATGACCTATCCACCCATCCTTACATCCATCCATTCATCCCGGTTATATCCCTCTTCTCTCCACCAAAAGAGGACACATATGCAGTGCATGATTAACTCCTTAGCACAGAGTTTCCACTGTTTTTCCCCCATGAAAGAAATGCTTGTCCCTATGTGCTGAAGGGGCCAAAGGAACAGTCCCCTGGTCCCTTGGGCTCTTTAAAGAGCCCCTGTGATTGAACAGCTCTGCTGAGCTCCTGCCTCATTCAGTAGAGGTGAGTCATAGAAAGGGTCAAATATCAGTGCACAGTTAAATGAAACTCTTTAGAGTTTACAGCAGGAAATGTAGGTGGTGTATTACTCAGTATATTACTGTTCACGTTATTGTCGTTCTAGCTGACTGTACACTGGAATAAGAAGCCGGGAGGTGAAGCCGTGAGAACAAATGGGGTCTCAGTGATTTAGTATGAAGCCTGTCTCTGTAAGCTGATTAAATGAGGAATGATTTTTAAGTTCTGGTTTGACCAGAGCTATGTGTAGCGCTTTTTTTATTCCAAAGAGGTAAATGAGGAAACACCTATTTATTCACCACACAAAAACGTTTCTACAAACAAAGCATAAAAGACAAAATAGACCCTACATTTGTTTTTGCAGCTTTTCAGACCCTTCTTTACAAAAGTGCACTGTAAGCCTATAAAAACTGGCACAGGCCAGTCAAAACTGCCACGTTATAATTACACAATGTTATGGTTTTAAGTATGTTCTGTATATGCAACAGTTTCACCAGTGGTATCATAGCATCATACAATCCTGTCTGTATGAGTTATTTTTTTATGGCAGGCAGTAATAACAACCAGAGGGAGCAAAAAGGTGACAGATTTTCTGTGTGGTTATTAATGCCATATAATTACACTCTGCATCATGCAGTTAAGTGTTACACAAACAATAACATCAACAAAGAACAATTACAAAGCCAATGTAAACGTTACAGAAAGAAAGTACTCATACTGTAGATTTGTCTCAGAGCCCAAAATAAGTGACATACCAAAAAAGCAAATATAACATGAAAGCCAGTTCACTGACACCAAGGAAAACAGAAGAACTAAAAAGGTCATATAAGCACAGCTTACAAAGATAATAAAAAGTACACAGTGTATACAAGTAGAAAAAGTTGAAAAAATAACCAAAGAAATGTGTGTACCTCGATAAAAGCACATACAACCAAGACAATTGTTCTGATTAGCTATGATTTTTAAAATATTCTTCAGCCCAAAACACAGCCAAGAACATTAACTTACTGCATATTTTTTGTTCATAGCTCATGTGTTGAGGGCTGTTTTCAAAACGGATATCCGCCGGTAGCTGAAATAAAAGGTTGTTCTTTTTGACAACCTAAAATTAGTCCAGTTTAAGTCTCTCACCCCATCATCTTATTTGGTTTGCCTATTTTAGGATCAACACTTGAAAAAATGTTGGCAAACAACATTTAGGTAAAATAGCTTCTTTTGCTTTAACTGATCCACAGTTGAGGCACATTTAACACTCAGGGTGTGGTACCATTTAGCCTTACAATCCTATCATGAAACAATGAAATTAAAGCACCTTGTTACTTCAGCACAAATCCATTAGCTTAAGAGCATGTAATCCTTGAAGGAAAAACATCTTGGACAAGGTTTTTTCACACAATACCCCGACAGCATAAAAAAATTCATTTGAAGTAAGAACAGCTCAAGTGGCAAAAACAAACCTAGTTTCTTGTTTAAACTGAACCAGAAAAAAATGTCCGTCTCCTTCAGTAATCTGTAGAGGATGTTACTACCAGCCATTACTTTAATAAGACTATCTATTGCATTGGATTTACAGGATGATATTACTATGTTTTTGCAAATACAGCACAGGGAAAGTGCAGCTGTTGCAGAAAGTGAGTGAGTTTAAAGTGATTTATAAGCATGACATTAAGTGAAGACACAAGGTAGTTTGGGGTTTCATTTTTGGTATAGTGGTTTAGCAGACTGAATAAAATGTACAGTAAGAGCACAGTGTGGTGATTTGGTGTTAGCAGAAGTATGAAGGAGCTTTTAAACAACACTTTTTGCAACAAAACGGTGTCTGACAGATTTGGACAAAAGAGACCTTTGAGGTGTTAAATTTAGTTGATTAAAGAAAAATATTTGTATTGGTATATCAAACTGAAACCTGCTGTAGTATTAACAACGAGGAGACAAAATGGCTTTCCTTGCCGAAGACAAAAATAAAACAAACAAAATAGCTTGAAATCCTGAGAGGATCTAATTTTCTTGTCATCTTTAGTACCTGTAGTACCTGTGGAAAGCATACAATCTGTAAAAAAAAGTAGCTATATTTCTGACATCTGCATAGCAAATTAGTTGAGAAACCTGAAAAGCAATCCATATATAAATTAAGTAGTGGACATAACACAGAGGAATAGACATGAACGAACTATGGATTATGTTTGTGCACCGCTGTTCTCACAGTTGTGTCCAGCTTAGCCACAGGTTGTGGTCTAAGATTGATACATAGTTGTTACAGAAAAAAGATTCTTGAAATGTAGTACAATGGTCTATAGAGGTCATTATAATACAACTCACCAGTATGACTTGGTTGCACCCTTGATTTAAACACACTCACTCTTCACTGGTCCTGGAGTCACAGCACACTCTCACATAAAAATGTTTAAATTCCTTCATTGAAAAACTATGTGGTTCACCTATCAACAAATCCATTTTAGTTTTTTGGAACTCCATCACAAGTGTTCACTTCACTACCTGTGGTGGCATGATGGCTGTCTTTTGCTGGGGTGTTTTACTTTCAGCTGTATCCAAAGCACCCTCCTTACCTTTCTTCCTGGGTGGTTTTTTTATTGGAGTCTTCTTTGGTGTCAGATCCAACATTGGGTCCCCTGCCCTTGAGCCGTTCAAGTCCTGCTTCTCCGGGCTCTTGGCTTCAGAGACCATAAGGTCAGTGGTGACAGGTGCCACCATCTTCTGGAGGCTTGTTGAGGTGGGCAGCAGGGGCTTGATAGAGCCCTGTTGGCTCGTTCCACTGGAGGGTGTCCTCTTGGTTTTCTGTGGAGGTGTGGGCTTCTCCCGGGTTCCCTTTGGGGTGGAGAGACCGTTGGTCTTTGTCAGGCCTGTCCCCTCATTCCTGTTGATGCTTTGGGTTTTCTCCTTGAGCTGAGCAGCCAGCAGCGTGGCTGCCTCAGAGTTCATATGAGGATGGATGACCTTGGGGCTCTTGGGTGGCTCCTTGGTGGTGTCCTTTGGACTGTCAGCACTCTTTTTCTCAGATGAGGAGCTGTGGAAGCTACTAATCTTCTTGAGGGCATTCTGAACAACACCATTGATGTGCTCCATGTGGCTGGGACTGCTGTGCTCACCCTCAGACTTCTTCCCTCGCTGAGGCTTGTGTTTGCTGACATCTGCCTCCTTCCCCTCCTGTTTCTTCTGCTGCTCACGGTTCCTCTCCTTTGTCTTCTGCCGCTCCTCACTCTTGGATGAGCTATTGCTGGAGCTCCTCTTTTTCTCCTTTGGCACAGTAAGTGCTTTCATTCCCCCCTGCCCCTGCTGCTCTGCCTGGGGAGACCCCGTGGTATTTCCATGTATCCATGATACCTTGGGTTTAGTGGATGGGTCTGGTGGGCGTGGTTTGGGCTTGCCAGGTGAAGGTGGTGGCTTTCCATTGCGCTTAACCTCTGGCGTAGAAGTGCCATCCCCGTCCTTGCCACTACCATCGTCGTCCTTGGACTGCTTAGAGAGGCGGGCAATGCGTGCATAGAGAGCTGCAGTAGTGGACTCAGATCCACTGGTGGAGCCCTCACTGTCAGAGGACTTGAGCAGGGGCTGCTCGCTGCCTTCTGCTTTTGTGGCACTGGTGTCTTTCAGGGAGGTGTACTCCCCTGCATCCTCCTCATTAGGGATGGCCTCTGGCTTCTCTGTTGCTGGGCTGGGGCTGCGCGTCTCTTTGCTTTCATTCACAGATTCTGTAGATCATTGGCAGATCAACAGGTATGAGTGAAAGTTTATCTATCCAATTTTCCAAATGAAAGGACATTTTAAGTTTGCTTTTTAAACTAATTAGAAGATTGTATTAAACAGAGCAGACAATATAAAACATCAATTTCAATTAAGACAAGAGTATCCTATGTATAATAGAAGTAATGCATTCTCACGCTTACAGTACAAATGTTAAGTTGCATTCATGGATAATAAAAGGAACCATATCTTAATACACTTGCATGTTTGGTCTAGCTTATGGTGGCTAATGTTTGCTAAGGTTGGCTAACTTTTGATACAGTAGTTAGTGTCTGTGTCACTGATATTACTGAGTCAGTTCACTGATGTGATTCTGTATATTTATTCTGTGTATTTGTGCAACAATTATACCATTTTTTCCATTTACCATTATCCTGTAATTATCACTTGTGACCACACTCAATGCAGCATGAGACTGCTGTATATCACTGATAATAGTTAAGGTTTTAATTTGAATTGAGGATGTGTCATAGAAGATAGTGTAAAACCCTTGAAGTCAAATTATCATTTGTGGTTTTGGGTTATATGAATAAAAATAACTGTACAAACCAAGGCAGTTAAATAAAAGACATAATTAATAGTCAGTATTGACTAACTAAAGTAGAAAACGTACTACAGAGCATTTCGATCCGAATATTTTTTTACATCCGTGACCTTCACAAACAGCAGAATTCCATTTTTTTCTCTGTAAGGAAACTATTGTCTTCCCACCAGAAAAGCTCTCCCACATGTTATTTAATGAATGATATTTGTACCACTTTATTTGCTAATTGGCATACACAGACTTCAGAGCCAGGGCAGCTTCAATACAAAAGATCCTATCTGTGCAATAATTCAAACCCTTTCATGATGTTTACAGTAATTATTTTGTGCCTGTGGCTTTGGACTAGAAATCAATTGTTCCAAAGCCCTTGGACCATTCAACCAAACTACATCAATCAAACACGTAAAAAGATCCACATAAACAAAACCTGACTTGCACTGTCAGGCTTCCAGAATAGAATCTGATGGAGTGGGTGTTTTCCACCAAACTTTAAGACGTGAGTCATTGTTTGGATTTGTGCCATATGCTGACTTGACGATTCCATTTCCTGTTTATACTCTCCTTATCCTTGAAGCAAAAGCTGAACCTAGATGGAATATGATAAAGAGTCAACCACCTCCATAATGAGATTTACAGAAGTGGCTGAGTCACTGCATGGTCACAGTAGCGATCCTGACTTCTTCAGAAATGTGTTACTCTGTGTGTGTGTGTGTGTGTGTGTGTGTGTGTGAAGGTCCCTGCAAGCCAAAGACAAGTCATGGAATTATGAGCATCATTCCAGATAACTAAGCTGTTTTATTATTCTGATAATGACTCACCTTCATGGGGCACACAGTACACTGGGCCCTCGTCTCCGCTCTCAAAGGAAGAGAAGGACTCCTGGGATGACCAGGAGGAGGGGGAGGGCTGCTCAGCTGCTGAGGGGGGCTCGACAAAGCTGCAGTTGAAGGTGTTCTCGGGGTCGTGGTGGGCTACTGAAAACAGGAAACAAATGCAGAACCTAAAAATTCAGCCAGAGTACTGTACCTGTCAGAAGAACAACAGTCTCTTCTCTTTCACACTCATAACTGCAGCTCTGAATTAAAGAAAGTATTGGTTTAAGTGAATCTGCAAAAACACTGGGCTTTACTAATTTTGTGTACGAGTTAACAAAGGCTCCAACAATATGAGTTTTTGAAAACCAATGTAGATAATTTGGTATATAAGCTGTTCATTATTTTTACATCTATGGAAAAACCAATTCAAGTTTTCACAAAAAACAGCATTCTGACCCAAGATACAAAACAAAACTTCTCAATTAACACAAGATTACCTGCACAGTTTTTTGTGGGTCAGCAGCTCCTAGTGACCAAACTACCAGGGAACATCAGTCCTTTAGAATATTACCACAAAAAGCTACTTAATTGTTGATGTTCGGGTCCTAAATCTTTCATTCATTTTTGAATGAATACATAATTTATAAATATGTGAGCTATTAACTTGTGTTAATTTAGACTCAATCTACAAGATGCTAAGGTACAGTATACATTCAAATTTAATTAAATAACATAAAAGTGAAAATGCAAATAGGTCTTAAGAATCCAACCATTTTCTAAACTGCTTAGTCCCAAACAGGGTCACGGAGCCAATCCAGGCCAGCTGTGGGGTACACCCTGGACAGGTCGCCAGTCCATCGCAGGGCTAACACACAGACGAACAACCACTCACACACACAGTCACTCCTACGGGGAACTTAGAGACACCAATCAACCTGTGCTGCAAGTCTATGGACTGTGGGAGGAAGCCGGAGCACCCGAAGAGAATCCACACAAGCACGGGGAGAACATGCAAACTCTGCACAGAAAGGCCCCGGGTCGGCTGGGGCTCAAACCCGGAACGATCTTGCTGTGAGGCAACAGCGCTAACCACCACACCACTGCGCTGCCCGGGCTTATGAATATGCATCATTTTAGCATAGCATAAAGAAACAGCTAGTCTGTATACCTGCTACCATGTATTTGCCAAAATATGTACTATTTCTTTAAAATGTTAGGTTCTGTAATAGCTAAGAATCTCTCATTACAACAGAAACATAATATCTGATAAAATAATATGTGATATACTCCAGTATATTGTTCCCAAGTTAAACTGCTGAAATGCTAATGTCATATGTTTTTTTTTTTTTTATTAGTGTGGGCTTTTCATCTTCTTCCACTGAATCCACTCCCTCAACAATATGTAGGTCAAGTCATGTTTCTCTCTGGCTGTCTCTCTCTCTCCAGCTTCCTTCCT
>NW_018127917.1:1338734-1370834 GCF_001952655.1 Monopterus albus
TTGCGGTTGGTCCTCCCATCTGGTGTGAACAGTTCTGGCCTAAACTCTGCTGGGCGTTAACTCGACATGATTGACCACATCAGATGCTCCTGTTTACACGCCCAATGACACATGGGTCCATCGCTTTGTTTAGATAAACCCTCAGATAAACCCTCCAAGCAAGGAATTCGCTAACTGCACCAGGGTCACGGTGCAGTTAGAGGAAACAAATCCCAGCTCCTTAGTTGTTGTTATCCCACTGTAACTAATAAGATAAGCAACTTTAAAAACGGTAATATCAGGGTATGAGAAGTATACTGTACATCAGTCAAATTTTAAGTGTATTTGATATGCATGTACTTTTCAAATACTGCAAAATAAGAACATCTTGATCTTACCAATCAAACACAGTGTTACTTATACAGGTGATGTGTTCTGAGGTTCCTCTCATCATGAAGTGTAAACTGAACATGTCTGGTTTATTTTTCAGTGTAAACTACTCTGTTTATTCTCCTGCCCCCCAACGACATCCAAGTTATCTAGTGTTCCAAATTGTGTAGATTTGAAGACACTACCCAAGATGGAAGATCTGGTTCAAAGTCGTGCTGACATGCTAAGAAATTAAGGCTTATTAAACTCATTTGTGAGGCAGTGGTGGCCTAAATATTGGGGATGATCTTGTGACTGGACCAGCAGGATTAAATCTGGGTGGGACAGGTGACAAAGCAGTGCCTGCCATGCCCTGCTTCACAGCAAAGTGGTAGCCTTGAGCAAGGCCCTTAAACTACTGCTCCAGTGGAGCTCCAGTGGTCACCAGGTCAGACTGTGGTTGTACTGGGCAGCTTCCAGATGTGAATGTGCAACTGTGTGAATGTGAAAAGGGTGTTCCTGAAAATGAGAGGTAGTCTCTCAGTGGGCCTACCCTCACTAAATAAATGTTAAACAAAATTAGATTAATCTTTATTGTTACACTGACATGAAACCGTTTTTCCTTGAAAGGTTTTTCTTACATGTATCCCAAATAAGTGATCTAAACTCTGAACTACATTTGTGACTTTGAGAGACTAAAGTCTTTATGTTACTTCTGTGTAGATAATATCAACACAGGTGCAGCATGTCTTCAATAAGCAAGTACAGTTGTGTGTTAAACGGGAAACAAAGACCAAAAATAACCCGCATTATGGATATGTGTGTGGAGGAGACCTCCAACCAAGGGCACCCATTTATATGATTATTTAAGTATATCCTGTTTACCAGAGTTATGCCAGCCTGCTCTCCCTACATGTAAAATTTATGTTTTGCAACAAAAATGGCCACAAGATCTACTGTGGCACTACTATTCTGACTGGATTAACAGCAAACAAACAAACAAACAAATAAATCAGCTTTATATGAAAAGTTTGATTAATCACAATAAAATGTATAGAGCTGTGGATGTGGCAGATTAATTACAATACATCATATAAAGAACCCAGCAAGATATTTATGTAGCAGTAAATAAATTCATCTGACTGAGTACGTGCTCTGCATTTCTGCCCTTGAAGGGTTGTTACTGTGCAGCAGCAGCTAGAGACTGAGGGGCTGAAGAATGTACAGCAGATACCCTATGCAAAGACTTCAGTTAAGTTAGTCATCAAGATAACACATGGGCATTTTGCAGCATTACTTCTATAAAGTGCTGCACAACTGCTGCCCTTGAAAGTTGCTCCCTCCAGACTGTCAGTCTGGCTGGATAGATTCTTCAGACTGGATGCCACCGTGATCCTTCCCTAACTACATGGAGGCTGTCGCACAACAGGGTATTATTGACATGTCCCAGTGGCAGAGCTCCACCACCACCACAGCTGCTCAGCAGCGTGATGCATTTACAGACTTGGGGTAGTGGTAGTCTAGAGGATAAAGAGCTGGGCTAAAACAAGACAGCTGCTAGTGTAAATGCCTGGTCCAGCTGTGGAAATGTGGGCAATAAATGGGAACATTAGTTGCCAATAATAGGAAGAATCAATATGTTTCAGCCTGAAATAGCCTGTGTTAAGGTTACATGATTACATGTAAAGTCCAAACCAAATACACACGCTGAGCGGCATCCATCATGGCCACCTTAGAGTCCATAGACCAATCGCTGATCATATTTATTAACAACTTTTTATCCTTTGGTTTATCTAAACTCATAAATTTAAGAACAACTTCAGGACATGGTAATGTGTTTGCCCATTTTATTATGCAGCTCACAGATGCATGAATGTGAAGGTGAATGTTACTGCAAACACATTTGCAATCCCATCTTTTGCCAGAAAAATAAAAATATAAAAAGCAGGTAGTGCTGCTCTCATCCTTCACCCATGGAGAAACATTTAGACACAGACAGACATTGATATGTAGAGTGAATAGGTGACAATGTGCTCATCCAGCTATTTCCTGAGGCTAACTCTGGTAACAGAGGAGAAAATGTTGTCTTCCTCCTCTGCATAGCCCCCCCACAAGTTCCTTTTTCATGTTGTCTTGCCACATCTGTTGCCTCTGACCCTGAGGTGGATAAATCACAGATCTGACACAGGCTGAGGTAAATTTGACCACTTCCTGTTTCCAGCCCCATTGGGCCCCGTCTGGAATGTGGGTGTGCAGGACTGTGCAGCCCAGTCAACTTTGGAGTTTCTAAATACTGACAGACGTTGCTTCTGTGGGCAGCTCAACAGAAAACAGTGTAGCAAAAATTTGCATTGGACAAACCAGGAAGAAGACGAGAAATATTGATCATTTGTAATACGTTTGACTGGATATGGAGATCTGTCTCTGTTATTAATACTGACTGCTATAAAATGGTGTTTATTGTTGTATAACTGTTGATTGTAAAGGCCTCAAAATTGACTATTTCTTTGCTTGAAACCTTAACATTTTGTAAAAATGCGTGTATCTGTTTAAAACAGCATTTTACCAAGAAGATGCTTATTGCCTCAACACATCGCTTCACATGGTCAGTCACAAACAAACATGATAATGTCCCACACTGTCATGACAAAGGCTACATGTTGAAACTAGGTCATTGTGTTTATAATCTAAGCAGACGAAAGCAGCAAATCCTCACATGTGTGAAGGAGGAACCAGGAATTTTAGTTTGTTTATTTGTTTGTTTCTTAGTTTTTTGGTAGATAAAACAGTCAACAGATTATGGAAAAAGCTGTAAATTAATTTTTTGACAATGGAGGGACTGATTAACTGACTAATCGTATTAGGCTTAGTGCAAATGTCTTCACTATATTCTCTCAGTGGCTAAACAGGATTAAGCTCCTACTTTGTAAAGACATATTTTCTACAGTAATAAGAATAATCCCATGCTTTGAAAATTTTTGAAATTCCATATAAATGTTTGTGAAGAACAGAAAAAAACTGCTGTCATGGTGATAACATGCAAATGACAATACATTTATTTTTGCAACTGAGAAGAGAATAGCAAAGAACAATCATCTACTGTATATAATGATATAACAGCAATAGCTAACCAAGGAGAGGTGACTATTTGTTTATACAAACACCTGAATTTTTAAAGAGCCATGTTTTAAGAGCTGTGTTTTAATGGGATTTAAAAGATCTGCATCTCTTCTGTCCACAATAAAAAAGACTGTGGTCACAGAATGATCTGTCACACATCACGAGACCCTGGCATGGAGCAACAGAGCTACGGTGTCCAACGAACAGTGTGGCCTTTGATAGCATGTCACTCACCACCACCCGGGCCCCCCGACAACCGCTGGTTTTCTTTTAATAACACAGCCTCCTCCTCAGCCCAAGAAAAATTTTCTTGGGGAAGAAGATGATGGAAACGAGTAAAGAAAACGGGAAGAAAGAAACCCCAATTTAGGGTTGTAATAATATGAACACATGGCATTTGAGGGTGCCAACAATAACAAGGGGCTCTGAAACCAGTGCATTCCTTTCAAATGAAACCCCATACTCGCCTGGCAGCCACCATACACTTTTCAACCCTATTCATCATCTAAGAGGCAGACTATGGTAGCACTGAGGGTAAATGCACATGCTGGCTGCTATTCATTGCTCTCATTGTCTCTGCTGTTTTAAGACAAAGATATTTAAAAAGAATAACAGCCTCTGAAATAGCAGTTTTTTTCTGACATCTCCATTATATAACACAATCTGAATATCATCACATTTATGGCTTGTGCTAATTATACGTTTGCTGGTAATGTTGAGAACGATGGGACTTTAGCAGACATGGTTGTACAAGGACCAGAGAGGAAGATTACATCAACTACAGCAGCTTCTGGCAGCACTGTAGTGGGATGTGAGAAAGAGTTTTGGGACTTACCGACTACTTTGGGCAGTTTCTGTCGCCTCAGTGGAATACGAGGAAGTTTAGTGCTGATTCGGCTGAATCGTCCACACAGGATCCGCTTGGCTTTTTTGCTGTTGGTAGAGTTGTCTTGGTTAGGACTGAAAAGGGATGATGCCATGGAAATCCAAATGAATCATTCAAAAGAGGCATGTTAAACCTGGCTCTGTGCCTCTTTGAGGGGTGAGGGGCAGCTCACACTGCTACTCTCATGGTAATATCAATATATATATGTACTAGGAGAAAGGTAAAAAGAACATACTTTCCTCTATTTTTATAACCATAGATGTTTCCAACTAAGAACTCAAGCCCCCAGCATGAACCACTGGGGCAAAAGACACCAATCTGTCACTCACTTGTGGTCGTCTTTGTGTCGACACAGGCAACAGCAACAAAGCAGCGAGAGGAGGACAATCAGTAAAAAGGAGACGAGGGTTCCAGCTGCAATAACACCCATCCTCTGGTTGGGCTCTGAAAGAGGAGATGCAATGAAATCTGGGTGTGCCACACTGAAGCAGGGAAGTTCTGACTGTCGGTTTAAACTAAACTTTGCTAAAGACCTTGGCACATAGTAAATTATTCTGATTTATTTAAAAAAAACTACAGATGAGTCAAGTCAAGAGTGTAGCTGATGGTCTGTAATCCTTATCAATGTGATTGTTAGCTTTGATAATAAAAACAGAGCATTGTGTTGCACAGTCACAATAAATAATGAACTATTAATCTTATTTCTCTCAAGACATGGGACTACTTATCCTTTTGTTTCTGATTTTCTACAAGCAACTTCCTCCCCTCACGTGCTCTTCGCTACATGCTCCTCACATAACTCATCAGTGATTTAGTGAGATACACAGATTCTGTTCTGTATACGTCTGGATGGCATTTGGCACACAGTGACACTACACACTAGAACAGAAACAAACCATCAGTTAAGGGGTTAGAGATGGTCACCCTGGGGTCTTTACACTGTCACATAAGACTCAGAAGCTTGTTTGGCAGTCTGGGTGTGGCACGTTGCTAGTATGGGGGTAGCGTTACTGTAAAAGTGACAAGGTCTTGTGATATCACCTACCCACCTGCTGCCACCTATCATGTACACTGGCCAAAATCCCTGATATATTTTGTGCATAATACAATGATATGCTCCCTGCTTTTTGTCACCCTTCTAAGACCTGCTTTTCTCTTTGCTTCTCTCCATCCCACACTTTGTTTCTTCTTCCTTCCTCTCCCTCTCTCTCTCTCTCTCTCTTCCTCTTTCGCTGGCTGGAGAGGAACAGAGCCAACAAACACAGCCATAAAAAGGACACTGGTCCGGGTCTGGAAACACTATCAAGGCCTCGCAACGTTAACTCTACTACTACACACACTGACCTCAATAAATCTGTATGTTAGTACTCAATGTGTACAGCCAACTATTAGACACAGGCCATATTAACAGCATCTGTTGTTTGGACAAACTGTTTTAAAGGGTTAGAACTGTTTGTGTATGAGTAGTGTGAGAAAAAAAAATCCTGTTTTGTCTCAGAAAAGTTACATTATTTAAAAAATCATCAGTTTCTCTCTACTGCTCTTCATAGAAACCTCTTTAAAAAATTATAACCACAAAGTATCTGGTTGGTCTTCAAAGAATGAAGGCTTTCTTACGGAGATAGCAGGCACCAGACACAGGATCACAGTTCTTCTCATGGCAAGAGCAAGTTAGGTTGCAGTTCACTCCGTACTGGCCAGGTTGACAGGTCATATTGCAGCTTGAGCACAGAGAAGAGACAAAACAACATCTGTTTATAGTTCATTCCAAGTAACAGATGTGTTAAATAGGACATAGAAAAAGAGAAAAGGATAAATAGGATCAGCTTTTTGTTCCATGCAAGGTTTTTTTCTATAACAGAAATTTGTAGGAATTTCACTTCTTTTTTCCCAGATTGTGGTTTATCCGTATCTGTAAAGATATGCCTCAAATTGCACTCCTTAAATTCCCAAGTGTGTGACAAACGTTATATGAAAGGCATCAACTGTTTTCTATGTGCGCTGCGTGCTGCCGAGGGCACGGACATGAGTTGCCTTATGACTTACTAGGTGCCATAAAACCCTGGGTCACATAGACACTCTCCGGTGACAACATGACAGATGCCGTTAAAACAGTGACTGCAGTTGTTCTCACAGTTCTCACCATACGTGCCATTGGGGCAGCGCACCTCACACCTGTGGCACACAGACGGAATGCCATGATTACAGTCATTTTCAAGCTTAGCTGAATGGGTCTTGGGCATTATCACAGTCACTGTAGGAGCTACTAGTTAAACGCACTACCATGATAGTTTTAACATTGAAAATGACAAAGCTTTTCTTTCACACATTTTCAGATTTTACAGTATGTTTTCTTACCTGTCCCCAATCCAGCCAGGGTTACAGTGAGAGCACTTGCCATGAATGGGGTCACAGTGGTGACCGTCTTTACAGGTGGGACACACTTCCTGGCAGTTTTCACCAAAGAAGCCCTTGGAGCAGAGCTGATCACATCGTGTTCCGTTCCAGCCTCGGTCGCAGGTGATGCAGGTTCCCTCTGTCACCTTACAGGGCTGCTGGCCCTTGCAGTGTCCACACCTGTGGTCAGTCAAGGAAAATTGGAGAAAAAAAAAATCAACTTTTTTACACAAAAGTCATCCATCTCATCTACGTATACTGAAACAGTTTAGGCATGATTAATCATAATAATCTGTATTTCCATTTCTCAAATTGTTACTTTAATGATTATTTAGAGAGGAGATAAAAAGATTGAACTCTGTGTTCTTTGGGGTTTATAGCAACTGCACAGTGTGAAAATGGTCCAGTCCATGGAAGGTAAAGCACTTGACCTAAATTGCTTTTACATGCTGGCGGATAATTATGAGATAATGCGAATACCAATTCCTAAATCTCACTTTATTATTGCTTCATTAAGTAACATGTTCAGGTATTTTAAGGACTATCAGCTGCAGTATATATCAAATCCTATTTCCTATCAAAACCACTAATGGATCAGACAAGGAAACTGAACATTAGGCATCTGCTGATCTTTTTCTCCCACCTGTTCCTGCAGTTTTGACCATAGAATCCAGCAGGACACGGTTCTCTGCAGAACTTCCCACGGTACCCTGGTGTACAGGTACACGAGCCGTCTGCCTGGTTGCACTTGCCATGAACACACTGACAATATCGTTCACATCGTGGGCCCCACAGCCTCTCTCGGCACTGGCAACGTCCCGTGAACTGGTCGCATGGTGAATTGTTACAGTTACACTGGATTCCACAGTTCCTCCCTGTCCAGCCAGAGTTGCACATACATCGCCCCGTCACTGCATCACATACAGAGTTGATGCTGCAGTAGCAGTTGTTGTTGCACTGGGGACCCCAAAAGCCAGGGTGGCATGTGCATTTGCCCGTCTCTTGGTCACATTTGCCCTTTTGGCATAAGCACGCGTTCTCACAGTTTGGTCCCCAGCGATTGTGGTTGCAGGTACACTCGCCAGTCAAATCATCACACTGACCATTGGGGTGACAATTACATTTCCCCTTGCAGTCAGGCCCCCAAAACTGGGCAGGACACTCTGTTAAATGACAGTATAATCATGAGAAAACAGGCAAAGATTCGTCTGACTTGTCAAGAGTAGAAATCTACAGGTATGCTAGCCACTCTTGGGTACAGCTATGTTTTGATCTAAATGGTAATACCACCATGGTAACATACTCACAAAGGCAATGCTAACATGAGGGAATGTCATTAGTTGTGCAAGTATTTAGCCAAAACCAAAGTACTGGACAAATTAAATCTGACTTGATGAAGGCATGAAAAGGGATCACCAAAGTTATTATAACTGAGGGGAACATGAATTTTTAAACCATCCATTGAATAATTGTTGAGACTTTTTACTCAAAACCACAAATGTCAACTGTATGGTGGTGCTACAGGGAAAGTCACAGGGTTGCCAAAGTCATCCTGTGATTCATCCTCTGGTACAAAATTCCATGGCAATCCATCAAAAACATATTTCAGTCTGGAACTAAAAGTGCTGGACTAACTGACCAGCTGGGCTACTCTGCCATGCTTCTGGCATGGTTAAAAATCCCTAGTGCAGTAAATTCATTATTGTGTAGGTTTCAATTTTTAACAAGAACTAATCATTGGTTTTTAACTTGTGAAATTTATTCTATTAATTTGACCTTTTACAGCAACACCATAGTCAAGAGGTAGAAATGAACAGAGAAAATGTGTAAAATCCCTTACTAGTGTCACAGCTAGCTCCAAAGTATCCATGACGACAGCGACATTCATTCGGCCTGACACACACCTCATTTTCCTTGCAGGTGAAGTTGCCTTTGCAGAGAGCTAGTGTGAACAAGAATAGACCACATTATTCAACTGGCTTGTACAGCAAGCTACAGTATATAACATGCATCAGTAAATGTTAGCACTCTGTGCGGTTCATACGTGTCAGGCATTCATCTCCTAGCTGGCCCCATCCACTGCAGCACACCCATCCTGATGACCTGGGGGAAAAAGTGATTTCAAATGAGCAAGGAAAGATGAAGTGCATAACTAAAATAAAGTAAAACAAACACATATCAAAGCGGCATCCACACCCGACTCGTACCTCTTTGATCTGACAGTTTTTATTGATGCAGCTGATTCAGCAAACATTTGTAGGGCATTGTACATAATACATATGCTTAGCACATGGTTGTATAATTAACTGAATATGGGTAACTCAAAGTTGTACAAGGTATGCAAAACCTGTTAAACCCTGTTAAACAGTTTACCAGATTCTTTGACTTTCCCCAGCCTTTGTGAAAATACTGAAGTATGAATATTCAGGGACAATATTTTGCAGACACGTCTTAGGCCTGTCGAAAAGGATGACTGTTCCTCCTGTGCCTGCGACCTCTGTGGGCCTGTGCAACATGTGAGCTTCCCCTAAACATGGCAGTTTGCGTTAGGTCAGTGAGTATGGAGCAACGCTGTTTTTTTAATCTTGCCAAACTAGGCGTATGGAAGACATCACAGTTCTAACATCTGTATGCTTTCACTTTTCCAATATAGCAGTTGATTTAACATCTAGTAGCACTGCTGCTCCAAAATTGTGATGAACTCCAGTGAACATGTATAGAGTTGACCCTTGTTGACCTTTAACACATTGACATTCCATGTTGGCATTCAGGAAAAAGGATGACCTCATCGTTGTGCACCATTAATGTGATGTTTATGAACAAAGCTTTGCTTCTGCTTGGTTTTCATTATTTGACAAGAGTTGTAACTAGTTCTGACAAAGGGTTCAAACTGCTGCTCTTTTACTGATTCAAAAACACATTTTTTTCTGCATCATTATTTAAAACATCACAAAACATCTTTTCTTTTGTTCCCAGATATTTTTTTCAGGAATACTTGATTATACAAAACAATGAGTTTTAAATAAATCATCAAATAGTAAAGTTAGGGTGTAGCTAGATTCAGCAGCAGATTTTGTAATGTGAGGACACATTAGCAAAGCTGACTGGTGATGATAAATGCTGAACTACTTCCTTCTATTCATATGATTCAAGACAGAAAAAACTAAAAACAATATGGTCATAATGGGAATGAGTGAGTGGTATGGTTTTATATTGAAAGGAGTGCAAAATGGCAAACTTGTCGAGCAATGGAGGCCAGCGCTATATACGGCATATCACAGTGAAAGCTCCACAAAGCACAAAAACAGGCCATACTTTCCTGGTAGATGACAATTTGCTGCACTCTGAAGCAAAGGAAATTATGTGAGATGACAGCACTGTTCAACTTTTGATGAACAAGTCCTGATTACTTGACAGTTCAGCCTGACTGCACGAGTTTATGCAGTGTGTGTTTCTTCTGATAAGCTATTTTCAGTTTTGCTCCAAGAATTTTGAATGCACAGGAAATTTTATTTAGTGTTCATGGTCATCTGTTGCAAAGTCTATAAGCAGGTCAAGTTATGTTTGCAAGAAACAATAAGTACTTCAACAAAACTATAAGCGCACGACCTTTCATCGCACATATTTTATATCATAATGAAAAATGAGTCACATATGTGCTGTTTATTGCCTACCATAATTTCAAAATTCATAGTTCAACAAGCTTGGATACTGCAGCCAGCACCTGTGGACTTGAATGTTTTCCTTATACACCTGTACTGTAACTAGACATACACATGCTCAGCTATGTGAATTCATATAATTCTGTTACTTTTTAAAATTGCTCTTAACCCTGAAATAAACTGTTAATCAAAATAAACTGTTTTAAACGTTTTATAACTTAAATTCCCTCAAACTCTTCAAAACCTCCTTTAAAAAGTCAACCACGATGTTTTAGCAAAGGGCACCACTATTATTATGGCGTTTAATAACAGCGCCCCCATACACAGCAATGAACACACTCCTGTTCCAGATGTACACATCTGTATAGCTGCTTTCCTCAGCTGACTCCTCCTCCTGCTATACAGCGGACTGGGAACGCGTTATACACTGCATGTTGAAAATAAAAAGGTCAACGCCTAATAATACATAAAAATGGCAGCGTTAACAGGATTTCACACGATATAAAAACAATACAACAGACTTTTAGAATAAAGTCACATTTTACAAGTCATTCTTTCATTTTAGTGAAAATCGCCATGGCCATGCTGAAAAATGGATTGGATCACGTCATTAATGCCTCATATTCAATTTTAACACAATTCAAACGCTGACCGAACTATTTTAAATAAAGTTTTGTCCTAAACTAAGGGAGAACGAGTCCGAAATATCACAAGGAAAACTTAGAAACAAGCTGGCATACATTAACAGCCAGCAGAATGAATCTTATTTTCTTCTGCACTGATGCTTACCCAGGTGCTTTGCATACATTCCTGCCTTTGGGATTGAGTTCTTGGCTGAAACTGGAGCAAAAGAAAAGGAAAACTGCTGCAACAACAGCAAAAGTGTTCTTCACTTCCATTGTACAAGCAGCAGCAGCATCCTTCTAGATGCATTCTCCTTCTCCAAAAGTAAAGATGGTGGGGTTTCACTGTATTGTAAACACTCCAATTACTTTCACACACATAATCCAGATGTATCTACTTTATAAATATCAAATCCTTGTCCTTAAGGTGCTTTAAAAAGTCTTTAAAAGCCTCTACGCCATCGAGAGATTCAGCAGCGAAAAAGTGACCAGCGACACAAACCCCAGCAAACTGGGTAAGTCACCGTATTCTTCATAAATGTTTTCCTGCAGTGCGCGGCTTACTCCGTAAAAGTTTCTAAAACAAGCCATCATGCAAGGCTGATGGGTCCAGACTCATACTGAAACAGAAAGAATTTTGTTTCCACCATAATGTCCTCAACACATCTGGAAGCGTGTAGGTTGATGCTAATCTTGACAAAAATTAAAGTCAATTAGCTGCCTTTCGCCTTTGGCTCTCTGAGGAGAAGCGCCCAATTCGTAACTTTTGTCTTCTCTAGCGCTCTCAGGAGTGGCAGGAGGGAGATTCCTGATTTGTTACTCTATCTTTGGCTTTGTGCGCCATGCGTGCGCCACCAAATTTGCATAGCCTGGACTGTGCGCAACATTAAAGGCCCAGGTTAAAAATCTCTTTGCAACGTACAGTAATTTTAATTGTAACAAATATAAGTTTAATGGAGGCTATTAAGATGGAAAATAACTGCTCTTTTATGTCATATTACCAGTATTGTCGTTATCCTTGACAGTTGCGCACATTTTAAGCAACTACGTCTCATCATACAAACTTTAAATTGCACACTTGTAGATGCGATTCAACATGAATCGCATTGAGTGTGTGTGTGTGTGTGTGGGGGGGGTGCAACAGTACAATACTCGTTGGACAATAGCTCCCCCACCTGTTAACATGAAAGAAGTGGTGGGGGCATATGTCACGCTCTGCATTAAATCTTGTACATTCAAGTGTCAGGCCTTTGAACTACTGGAGACTATGGCGCCAAGAGAAACATTATGTTTTTATTGACTATAATAGCATCCAGTCCGATGCTTTCTTCAACAAACAGTTGCACAATCATATGCCTCACAAGAGCTCATCTCATTGCACTGGACGGCTTTGTGGATCCTCAGGGGACTTTGAAGAGGTTCAGGTCCTGAATAAAGTCATTACTCCTCTACAAAATGTTGTCACTGTAAATCTCCTGCCATGATCTGTCATGTCAACAAAACTCACTGCCAAAATATAAAAAACAAATACTGAGGCTCCACATTTGTGATGTCTTTCAAATAAGTTTACATAACTACTTATTGGTTTATGAATAGTCTAATGTTTTCTGTTGTTCTGACTACAGCTGATGTAGTCAAATAGATAGACAGACAGGTAGAAAGAGGGGTCTTTAAGTTGTGTAATTCATGTAAATTGTTATGCATGACAAAACTGTTCCAGGGGTGAATTTTGAGTCCCACAATTACTTAGCCTAGATATTACTCATGCATGAGATTATTTGTCTGGCAAATTATTCTGAAAGCGAGGGACTCACATGAATAGTAGCAGCCAATCTGTCTCCAATTTAGTGCTCTCCAAGGGAATGAGGTCGTTTCCTTGCAAGACAAGTTTCTGAAACAAATTATTAAGTATTATCAAAAGAATCACTGGTGTACGACGTATTTAGGGCCTTTAAGCACATCATGCTACAATGGATAAATGCTCAGTAAAAGAATAAGTTTTAGTCAGGTAAAACTAGGTTATAGTCAGCAAAATGTACAAAAGTGCTCATCAGGCAAAACGTCCACTTTCAGGGGGAAATATAGTATAGGCCTACCTATATGCACCAATGTTTAGCGTTACTGGGCACAATATACAATGTACATTCTATTAATACTCTATTATTTAACTGTTTTGTTGTTTGGCTCTTATTTAATTACCTAAACACTTTTCACAACATTTGCATATTCAAAATATTACCGTGCATGATGGTTAATTGGGCCACAGGAGTGGCATAATATAATCAGCTGTTGTTAGACATGTAGGTGGCAAACGAGTGGCACACTAGGAAATATACACTCACTGGCCACCTGTACAATTGTATGTAGTTCATTGCAACACTAGTCATTCTCACCGATAACATAGATTGGATAGTGCTAGACATATTTATATTGTTATTCCTGTATTAATGCATACGGTGATGCATGGGAGTACCGTACTGCAGGTTCATTCTTTCCATATTTTTCATGGAATCACTGGAAAACTTGGCCGAAAGCAAGTGATGACCCTGAATGTGAAGTAATAATTAATCTGACATTACTCTGATTCATAGTGTAGTTGCAATAATTCACTCTTTGATTTGAAATTAGGACTATTAAAAATAAATAACAGACACGTTATATACATGTACATATCCAAATAGTGTGCTGTCACTCTTTCTGCCCAGATAATGACTCTAGGTAAGAAAACGCTTGGCCAGAGAGCCTTTGACCAGCTCATGAAGATGACATTTTATGGCCAGTTTGTGGCTGGAGAGGATCACAGGACCATCAGACCGCTGATCAAGAAGAACCAGGCCTTTGGTGTCAGATCCATCCTCGACTACAGTGTTGAGGAAGACATCAGCCAGTCGGAGGCATAACTGAAAAAGATGGAGCATGAACTTTGTAGTATTACCATAAAGTACAGTTCAGTAGTCATTACATGTAGAAAAAAGAAAAGAAAAGAAAAGTCTATGCTTTCAGTATTTCAAGTGAAATTTTTAACAGTATCAAAGTTAAGAGGAATCAGGGGTATGCATACTGACAAAAACTAAAAAAATAAAAAATAAAAATAACTATTGCACAATTTATGTTTTCCTCTCACTTTATGGTAAAAACTGATTTTTATTACAACCAGAAAATAAACACTCTTAGTCATGGCTCCCTCCTTCTGGACTAGTTGCTCTGAAGAAAATGTGTCACTTGTTAGGAATCGTGTCACAGGGTCAGCACAAGACAGTGGCCATCTGATCTGGGAGCTGTTGTAAACTGGTTTGATAGCACAAACCTTATGCAAGCAGTCTCTATGCACAGCAGCAGTAATGCTACTTACAGTCATGGCCAAAAAATATCGGCACTCCTGCATTTCTGTCAGATAACGCAATGTGAAACCCAGTGTCAGAAAGTTGGGTCTCCATCAGAGATCATGTGGAGAGATTTCAAAATGGCAGTTGGGAGAAGGATCCCTTTAAAACTGAAAGACCTGGATCAGCTGGCAAAAGAAGAGTGGTCCAAAAATCCAGTACAGGTGGAAGAAACTCAGATGGTTACAGGAAGTGACTGATTTCAGTCATTTTGTCCAAAGTGTGTGCTGCCAAATATTAGGTTGAGTGTGTCAATAATTCTGTCCAGTCCAATTCTGGAGTTCTGTGTAGATTGTAGCAGATTTGGATTTTGTTTCTCAGCTTTTTTTATGTTGTTCCAATGCAAACAAAATAAATAAACATGAGAATACAAAAGAATTTGTGATTGCAGCAATTTTCTGGGAGAAGTGGTGCATTACCTGACAGAAATGCAGGGGTGCCAGTATTTTTGGCCATGAAGGTAAGTTGTGGCTTTGGGCATTTGTGCATTAGGAGTAATTAGGACACCTCATAGTCCAGTTTGGCCCATTTAAGAGTTGATTCATATAGTCAGAGAATATTTCTGATGCTCATTTCATTGAAGTGAAAAAGACAAATGCACTTTCCAGATTTACTTAGTAAAAGTATAACAGTCAGCCAAAGAAGACTGACCTTTTAATTCTCAGACAACATCTTTAGCTTTCTAAATGTCAGACATTGTGAATAAACAAGGCTGTTAGGCAGTATATTAAAGGGTCAGGTTGTTTAAGTCTGTTGATGTAGAGTGACAGCTAGAGCCAAACAGAATGTCCTTAATTATAGTTTCATCACATTCTGTAACGTGATAAAGTTTTCCATGCAATCAACATATAAAAAAGGGTCAAAAAGTTTACTTTCAACCTTTCTTGTATGTTTTTGATATCACAAGATTTTCACTATACAGCTTTGATATGTTTCATCATGGTGACATCTGCTTGCAAAACAGGTATCAAACTGGTCAGTCAATCTAGAAATCTTACAGGTGGAGAGCAAGGTGCATTAAGCCAGCTTAATCACAGACAGCAGGGTTTGACAGGGGCTCCAATAATCTGTTAAGATTGCAAGAACAACATTGATCAGTTTTTTTGCAACAAAAGATACAAGCAACGGAGAAATGTCCTGGTTTGGAATCGAGAGCATGGCGTTCAAAATGCCAGCGTTCAGATGCATATGCCAAAAACTACAGTCCTTGATTTTACACAATTTGATTAATGCAGGCTTTTGAAGGCTGGTTGTCAAATTCTTGCTAAAGGTTCACCAGTTATCAATATCTAGCATTATTTGAATTCTTGGCAGTGTAACATTGGAAAGAGAACTTGTATCACTGGACCTTTGTTAATCCCAGCTAGTCAGTGATAGTAGACATGTTGAATTTTTTAGACCTAAAATTAACAATTATTTTTATCACTGATTAATGTCTTTTTAAAAAAAGACATTTATTTGTTTTTTTTGTTTGTTTATACTAATAATTGGTTATTTATTCAGTCTAAATGATGCCAGAAAACAGAGAAATGTGTTCTGACTAAAGGTCCAAAACCCAAACATGTTCATTTTATAATTATGTAGAACATTAAATGTGCCCCAAATGGCATTTATTGTTAAAAGAAGATAAGTTCCTTTAGTTTTCCTGCCTTTGAATCTTACTGACCTGTGATGTTCAGCATTCTTACTGTTCAGTCATCTGTATGGTTACATGAGCTCCCGGCTGCTCATGATGAGGGGAGGAGAGGTCAAGTGTAGAGTGATGCTATAGTGCCCTCTCTGGGGGGCCGGGGGGCTGGCAGCGGGGCAGCAGCATATATAGGGGTCACTAAACACAACTTTGGCCTCTGTGGCATGTTACTGCCACAGAGGCCAAAATGTTTACAGAAAGATTTCCAAATTGAACTTTAAAATGCTGAACTTGATGCAGCTTACATTTCTAATGTTGCCCAAGTGCAGGACACATTGACTCACCCTATCCTTTTGTATTCCTTTTAACTCAGCTTGTGCGTATCTGCTGCAGAGAAAGAAAAATTAGAGGTAAGCTACCTTGTTTTGCTCTCATTTGTGGAGATAGTATGTGATGTAACTAGAAGTAATGGGGAGGACTGCAAAGACAAAAACTATAAAGTGCACAAACAGTTAAGGGGCCGTCGCAGGGGAGTGACAGGGACCTGTTGAGGCCAAATGTGACCAGCACATGAAAACCTTCATCAAATGCATCAAAGCATCTGGTAAGCAAAAAGAAACTAAACAGTATCAGTAGTACAACTTTACAATATCTATGTTTTTGCACATTGTGTTAAAGTTGTAACTCTATGACTCAAGTCAGAAGGTACTGATATAGACTTCTATGGCTGGTTTACTGAAAGGAAAGATGTATCTTCAAGCATGAAACATTCAAGAAATATCTCTGAAATATCTGTAAAACAATTTAAGTTTTGCAGAACATATTTCATTATATTAGAGGCAATTTAGCGGAACATTCATTTTAATAAATTAGACTGAGAAGAACAAATTGTCTTAAAAGACTGTGATGCATTTTTGTTGTGGTAATACTTGACATAATAACTTAGTTTCATCATTATATCACAGAAGAATCATTGTTTTCCCAACACATTTGATCACAGTCTTTCTTTCTTGATTTATGCCTCATCGTTCCCTTAGTTTTCACGTCAAACCATCTTATGAAAGGAGTAAGAAGCTATGATAGTTTATATTACAGTAATTTTAGTATAACTCTTCTTTCATCTTTAGGGACAAGCTTAGCTACAGAGTGGCTAAAGAAAGAAAAAAGGATACTACTAATATTCACATCTACGCTGTTGCTATCATAACTTCACAGGTCTCTACTGGCCTTCCTAAGGCTGTTGATTTGACAGTTTCAGCCTCTACAGAATCAGCATTTGCCATCCTTGCATATAAATCTCAGCTGTCTCTTAACACCAGACCACTTGGATCACATGAAGTGCACATGCAGAAATGAGTCTGCAGCCCATAACGGGACATATGAACCGAGACACCTCGGTATTGACAAGCTGTCTTAACGAAGCACCGCTGACGGCTCTTACCACTTTGTTTGTCAGTCAAAGACAGACAGCCACTTGTCTGCCTGTGTGAGGCTCAAGGTAAAATGGCCTTGACTGTTATTGATGTAAACAGACATGTTTCTTTGTTGTTTTCTCGAGGGATAGAGCAGTCAGTGCTGTGGATTTGAATCCTGAAACAATAAAAAAGTTGTTTTGAAATACAGCAGATTGAAGTTACCACCTACTACTCCCCCTTTTTTAAGGGTGCCGGTGTTCATGATTTTGTTTTGAGACATATGGGATTTTCTTTCTCTGACTTTTGTTTTATTGTGTTATGTTTTGAGGCTTTGCTAGTAATTGTGGATTAGTTAAAATGCCATTATTTTTCAACGAATTTGAAGAGTAAGCCCTGGCTTATAGTCAGTATGTGAGCCTGAGTGGCAGACAGCAGCTCTTCTAATTCACATGCAGCAAACTGAGGGCGTCTGTGCAAATGCTGCAAACCTGCCTGATTACGAGGATTGTAGCAGTCATTCATTGAGGGAAAGCGTTCCAGTTGATGTCAAATTGTGACATTTTCTGGGGTTTGTCCAAAATAAACTGAAAAAGATGTTTTTTATTGAAATCGCAAATCCAGAAATTATAACCATTCAGTAAAAAAAACAGCATTTTAACACCTCCATGAAGAGTCTGATAATGTTTGCACATACACAATCTAATTCATCTGTTTATCCTCTTCAGCTGTGCTACTCTACAAAAGACCTTTTTTCTTTTGTTGTCTTCCATTCCATCCAATTCAACCCAAGGCCAAGTAGGCTTCCCTGTCTATAAGTACGTCCCCTATGGGCCAGTGAATAAGATGATGCAGACTTGCCTCTGGGGAGCTTCTCTACAGACTGGCGTGCTGAAAGCACAGAAGAAGAGACAGAGTGTGTGCATTTTTTTTTTTTTTGGTCCTTTTGGTTGATTGCTGCTGCTGTGCTATTCTGTCACTGGATGTACAGCTCCTATTGTACCCTGTCCTGGAGTTTTACTGCTGATGGACTGTTGTTTTCTTCATTACTTATTACCATCTGTTCCTCCCTGTTATTAGCCACTTTCACCCCCATCCTTTCCTCTATGTTCTGCCCATGTTCTCTCTGTGTCTTTCCTTATCTGCCTCTGCATCCATAAGCATTCTTCATTTTGACTTCCTGTTGTCTACAGAGCTCTGGAATCTATCAAGCAGGCATCTTTACTGCTCCAAAAGGACTCTCTAAAATGTCAATGAGACCGGGGTGGGTGTCTCTTTTTATCACCCTATCTATCTTGGAGAGGGACAATAATAAAAATAACAGGCTTGATTTAAATGGTAGTAAAGGAAATATCAATATTCCCTTACTATATGATGTTTTTTTCTTTTGGACAGCTACATTGTACCTCTAGGAGGCTGCTTTGCACGGTATATTTGTATTTGAGGTTGTAATGCTGGTTAGAAAAAGATGCCTGTTTATGAATCAAGCGTAAATGGCTCCTGCAGCATATCCCTCTTTTTGTGAGAGTGCAATACTTCTGTTATTGCATTCTTGGTCACTGAGGTGTTACAAGAAAACATACAGCATCAGTATTCAGTAAGTGAATTTTCTTTTAATATAGAGCCCTGCGAGTCTGACAGATAATATACAAGAGAATAATAAGTTACGGGGCTGCCTCTTGGGCTTATTGCACCTTGATGGATTAAC
The DNA here is from genome assembly GCF_001952655.1 of Monopterus albus. Lineage (NCBI taxonomy): Eukaryota > Metazoa > Chordata > Actinopteri > Synbranchiformes > Synbranchidae > Monopterus > Monopterus albus. The sequence continues at coordinate 1,357,904 of NW_018127917.1, forward strand.
ATTGTGCAGTTCCTATCTTTGATGATGTAAATATGTTTGAAGGTGATGATTCTATTTGTGGTTTTATATCTCATTTTATGGACCTATGAAATAAAGCAGCAAATAAATGTGTACTGTATGAATGGCAAAAGTGTACATTAAATTTTTATTATGGAAAGGAAGGACTAGGTGTTACTGACATCAGTATTATAGTATTATATCCAAGATGAGCTATTTGTAGAGCTTAGATTGTCCTTTGTTTTTATTCCACTTGGTTATTGATATACAATTAGAACTTGAGTCAGAGGGTAACCACGTGTCATAATAATTATGGCCTTGTCATTGTATGAGTGCAGTTAGTGCTCTGCAAACCATCATTTAATTACCCATGATGCTATGTTCAATACAGATCACAGAAATTGGATGCATTAATCATTACTCAGAAGAAACTTCAGTGGATGGTAAGTTTTAGTGAGGCAGAGCACAACAGAGCTGTCACTGCTGCTGTATTCTATCAGTTTAATTAAGAACCAAGTCTGCTTTTGATGTAAGATGTGCCTTTGGGTATATATTTGCCAACAACCCATTCAATGGCACAGGAGTATTCTGGTTAGCTTCAATTGCAAAGACGATTTAGAGGACATATTACGCTGTAGTGTAAAAAATTCTTCACGTTTCTACTCAGTTAAAACAAGCATGGGCTCAACACATTCTCTGGGATTTATCAACTCCTCTCCCTACATTAAAGCATGCGGAAATGTGATGCTGAGGCTAGTTTGAATTTTGACATTGTGTCATTAAGGACGTGAAAGACTGCACATGTAATTGATCTATCTGGGCTCCTCGGCCGTTGGACCCACATGAGTTTATGGTTTGGATGGTACCGCACAGTTCTCTGGTGCTTTTCAAAGCACAGATATTTAGTGACAAGCCCTGATTTGAAAACATACCAAATATTGTTTTTCAGGTTTAAAATGTTGAAAACATTTGCTTTTTCTGCAGCAAAATGGATAGATTTACTTGCTGCTTTCCAGCAGCCACGTAATTTCCAATCAACGAAACTAAGGAGTGTTTTTTTTAGCTTTTGACAGCAAACAGAGATTACTGGTTCACAGTGCACAAAAACTAGGCTTGAGAACCTTCAATTGAATTGTTAAAATCATAACCACAGTAAGGAGATGATGTTAAAACTCTATTACGCTCCAGGAGGTTTGACAAAGGTTAGAGTAATCATTTTGCAATATACAGTAGAAAACTGACTGAAAAAACAAAATAAACAAAAACAAATGCTTTTTCCTTAAGCCTAAAGGAGTTTTGATCTGTCAGCACAATGTTTACCATGTAATCCCACCTAAACATTTGCTCCAGGAATTTGATATTCTCACTTCATCAACATTTTGTGGAACTACAGATGAGTCTGTCAATGTACTACATGTGACTGTGGCAAGGGTAGCACTCCCTCGCCACCTGCCTGCTGACTGACCTTTGGTTGCTTTTTCATTTCAACAACAACAACAGAAAAATCAATTTTTCCAGTCTGCTTTTCCAGTTATTATCATTACAAAGAGCATTACAGTATGCATGGTTGCCTGAGATGTTTAAATCATTTTGTACTTCTGTACAAATATAACTTCAGTGGAATAGAGTTAGGGGGAAAATACACAGAGGGGACCTTTAACAAAGGATTGGCTGTATTTCCTGGCATTGCAACACAGTTGCAACATATTTTCTACATGGACAGTCAGAATGATGAACACAGTATAACTTAGCTCATTCAAAAAAAATACTGAAAAGACATACTGTCCATATTTTATAGCATCTGAAGCTAACTTGGCTCAAATGTCTAACAAGGAGAAAGAGTTGTTAGCTTTCCTCATGGCACTGACATTTCCCCAGTAAAATAATTGGCAACCCTTTACACTAAGGTACATGGAAAAGTAAAGACTAAAGAGCAAGTGCTAAGGATTGAATAGCCCACAGATAGATCCCATATACTTGGTAATGCTGTAGAATACATTCTACAGTCTACACATAGTTTGGAATAGTGTGACATTTTAGTACATTAGCTTATTTGGTTTCTTGGTTCGATGTTAGATGAGAAGAGGACTGACACAGTCTGAGTAGCCAGCAGCCACTCGGTTCACCGAGACTCCAGGAAGGCAAGAAATAGTCAGGCACATAGTCCATTTTGATCCACAGAACAAAAATGAAACAAACAAAACTTATGAAATGAGATTAATGCTGAATGTTCTATAGTGTAGACACGAGAGCAGGCAGGTTGTGTTGCCTGTGGACAGAGCCAAGATAACTCTCCTTTCTCAGTCTTTGTGCTGTGCTAAACTAAGCAGGCGCTGCTGAAATCTTCATCAATTTGACACATTCAGTCACTTCATTAAAAAAAATGTGTGAGCATTTTTCTGGGGTTTTTCAAAATCATATGTTCATGTAGACTAGCTTGATTTCACTTTATTTATTTGTAGAAGGGGCTAGGGCCTAAACTGAACGACTGTAGCCTAAAGCTGAGGAAGTTTTGAGTGTTTTGCATATCGAGAATGCGATCTCTGACTGAGGATTAGCTCCTTACTAATATAATTTTAGGCTGTAAAACTTGTAAAAGCATTTGCTGTGTGAACATTATCTCATTAATGAATACGCTTCCTGTTAACCAGGATGAATCAACAAATAATCAGTCAGCACAAAACAAAATTACAAAAATATGACAAATTGCCACACTTAAATACATTAAAAATACAATGAACAACTCTGGGTTTAAGCACAGCTGTACTGGACTGTGAATCCAGCTGCATCTCTTCTGCTCTACATACAGTAATGCAAAACTATCACACAACAGCTTCTCATCACCACCTGTCTTGTCAAACCATGTTTATATCAACTATATAACTATTTTCCTGTAGAGCACAACCACCAACAAACTGACTGACTTGTCATACTGTGTCTGGTAAATTAGCACGTGTTAGTCCTGGTCAAGAAGGCTGTACATCCACAGTTACTGATCTAGTTTGTAATCTGACCAAACACCACTGCCAAAACTTGCATCTTCTCTGCAACTGTCCTTTTGGCTGTGTCACATGGTGTTTTCCCATTACATTGCCTTTCATTACAGGCAGAAATGAAGGGAATCGGTGTTGTTCATCGTAGCTAGTTAGGGAGAAATATAATGAACCACTGAGCTATGCTGACCTCAGAGTCTGGACCCAGTCTTGCACTGAAGGAATCCCCCTGGCCACAGTAAGCTCTGATGTGAACCAGTGAGTAAACAAATGAGTCGTAAACACAACAGATGGGACAGGCGATGGCTAATCTCATTGGTCTAAATAGAGTGGCACAGTGAAGCACAGATGATTAAAAGCTGAGGGAAAGCATGAGACAGGGGAGCAATGGAAAGTTTGTGCTTTCTGTCCTGCACACAACTCGTGTACTTTACACACCAAAGCGTCACATCGTGCCGCCATCATCGCTGTCATCACTGAGCTATCAAACACAAATCACTGAACTCATCTTCCAAATCTCCTGAGTGGATGTGTATGGCATAGTGTTGTCACTTGTCACAAAAGTTGTGATAGGGAAAACTGTAGAAATGCAACATAGCACACACCTCACACATCCCTGAAATGTTTTTCCTTTTTATACCCCAGTCAGCCTGTTATCATTGACTAGCTTGTGTTTTTATTAAGGTCATTTGGATGTGAGTAAAATTATCCAGGAAGAATTAAAAGCACATTGTTCATGGCAGCAGCCTCCCAATCCTCTCTTCAGAGTCACCAGTTAAGGTGGATGACTCCATTTCTTGCAGTCTGCCATATCTCCCCAACAGCTCAACCTTTTGTTCTGTGCCAATGAATGGTACCCATGTAAGATAAACCATTAAACCTCTTTCAACTCCTCTCTGAGATATATGCTGATTTCCCTTTTCTCTGGTGCTACATTCAGACTACCTGCTGAAGTGACTCAAATCAGATTTGTTTCCCCTCCATGTGACTCAGATCTGATCTTTTCACTGATGTGTGGACAAACCAAATCAGACTTCTCTAATCAGATCTGGGCCATTTGCATATGTGGTTCTGACTCATATCTGATCTCTGACTATGCGACCACTGTCAGTGTCTCACTCCTCTGCCCAAGTGCATATAGGCTTTTGTCATCATTCAGCACCAGGCTTCACAGACCCGTAAAAATAAACATAAAGGAGAGCAACAACTGCAACGGAGGCCAGTGGAGAGACAAGAATGTTTTGCTTTTGTACAGAAGCTTCTGATCAAGCCAAACCAGAAGAAACATACCTAACCTTACAATTTTTGAGTGAATTGCGCAACTTGACTGTTGCACAAATGACGGTATTATTTTTGTATGCATATGACAACTCATATTTCAGTTTAAAGGCTCTATTCTATTATAAAGCCACGTCCGGTTCTTTCAACCAGGAACTCAAAGAGACGAAGTGGACCACTTGAGTATATAAAAAATATAACCGTGCTGGTTTATTCAAAGGATCACAGGCAAAATTAACATTACACGTCCAGGCATCTTCCACCTCCAGTACTGTGCGCAGACAGTCCGGAAGATGAAAAGACCCCGAACCCAAGATCTCTATACAATTTAATCACTTCGTTGGGCTAGCCCCATCCTACACAGGCCACGTCAAACCGTGACGTCACCTGATATGCCAGCTATGCAGCTGACCAGAGCAGTAGTCAAAACATGGAGAAAATTCAAGTGTGTGGCTGTTGATTAGTGGTGTGTATCTAAAAACATACAGGACATTCAGGGACATGTCCGAACAGTAAGCCTCGGAAAATGTTATGATTAAGATTACGGCTGAGCATATCATGCTACTAGCAATATTCATCCTGCCGGCAGACTCTGCAATCTAGCTGACCTTGGCCTAGATGCAGCCTGCAGAACTCATGACAATGAACTGAGCATTTAACAGCCTGAGCAAGACATCCTGGCTACACTAACATTTCTAGACAACAAATCTCTAAATATCTACCTAACTATAGTAAGAAAATACCTAACAAGTTAGATCTGTGCATGTGTGGCAGTTTAGGAGATTTACTGTGTTCACACAGGAGCTGGATATATATCACTTCCAAACTATAGTGGAGGAAGTACTCAGATCACTTAACTAAAAGTAGCAATACACCAGTGTTCTGTTACAAGTAAAAGTCCTGCTTTTAAAATACTACTTAAGTAAAAGTACAAATGTATTAGCATCAAAACATACTTAAAGTACCAAAGGTATAAGTATTCATTATGCAGAATTCATTAAGCACATGTAACATAATATTATTAACATATATACATACAGTATATCATATTATTGGAATATAATTACTGAAGCACTATTGTGTTCATCCCTTTAATTCAGCTAGTTAAAGGGTTTGTTGGTTTTAACTAGCTTATATGATTACAATTTGAATTATTGCTGGGTAGCGTGAGAATATTCCACCCGAGATCAATAAATTCTTATGATTATACTGTAATTTTCTATTAATCTGGTTCTGAAAAGTAACTAAAGTTATCAAATAGAATTTAGTGGAGTAAATAGTAAGATGTTTGCCTCTAAAATGTAATGAAGTCAAAGTATGAAGTAGCAAAAAATGCTTAGGTACAAATACGTCAAATTTGTACTGAAGTATAGTGCTTGAGTAAATGTACTTAGTTATTTTCCACCACTGCTTACAAATATGAATGTGAACCATGAATAAAAAAGCTTGGATCTGAGAAAAAGATCAGAATCGAGCATCAAGGCCTGTAATGTGAACACAGTGTGGATGTGTATGCTGAAGAGGAAACTGCTGAGAGAAAGCCAACAGTGTGGAAAAGTAGCAGAACAAGTGATCCGTCTCAATGTTTTGATCATTAGTTTGAACTTAGGGAGTGTAACAGCAGTGAAAAATGAGACTGCTATCTCATGGCCACCTGTTCTTTTAATAAGAGAAAGAACAATTCTTCATCACAGGATGGATTGGCTGGCTGATGCCTGGGGAATGGAAAACCATGTTGGTGTGTGAGGGCATGGTGGAGTGTTTATTTGTGCCTGCATACATACACTTCATTTCAATTCTGCCTATAAATGTCTGTGTATATACTGTATTGTATATACTATAAACACACAATACAAATATTAGACAAAAATGTATTTATTTATATTGTCATACTTATTACTTGTCATGATTTATAGGCAGATACCCAACTGTGGATAATGAGCATTAAGTCCGTTTATTAAAAAGAGGATATCAATAATCTACCTACAAGAACATGTAAATAAATAGTGCCAATGTGAGAAGTAGTACTACTGTGTATGCCCTATAAATCCACAATCTATTCCCAACATTAACCAAGTCTTTTTATTGACATAATCTAATCATTTGCCCCTACCATGACATTAAGGTTTAACCTTAACTGTAACTGTCACATGGAGATATTGCAGAAAGTAAGACTCTTAACAACCTTGGCACTCGACATGATCATTGTCACTGAATGCCATCCAGGACTTTCCAGAGTCTATGTTCATGTCTGGTGTTATGATTGAAAAATAACTATTATATGAAAAAAAACAAACATAACACTGTATTATGACAGTGTTGTCTGAAAGCATGCAAAAGTGTTATTTGGCAGAGCGTGGCAGTTGCAAAAGCTGTCTCTCAGAGTGGTCTCTTGCGGGAGCCAACCGGCATTGTTAGCAAAGTCACAATACAGCTGGACACAGGTAAGTACAATTAGGAGTTGCCTGTCCTCTGTCTTACTCAGCAAAGATCCTCTGTCAGGATCAGCAAAGATGTGTCATTTGAAGCTTTCTACTTCAAGAACAATTCATATTACCAGGTTGTTTAGCAAAGTGTTCAGACACTGATGTTCCGGAAAAAAACAGTACGCCCAACTCTAGTGTAAAAATGCACAGAGGTTAGTCTTAGGAAGACTGAGGAAAGGGGTATGAAATATATTGAGAGCAGTAAGACTCCATAGTTTGCCACAGCTATCCCAAAAGATACTGGAGTCAACAGTCACATGTTGCATAAATATACTGCCAGAAATCTGATTTGGTATAAAAAACCCAGATATTTCTACTTTACACTCTCTCTTATACTTTATACTCTCAGTGGCAGTGGTTATTAATTTACCTTAAATTGTCATTACATCATAAGGATTTATGTGTTTTATTATATTGTTTACATGCATTTTCTATAAATTACATTTAGATAAAAAGTTTTAATTATACACACATTTTTTTGTTTGCTTGGTTGTGCCTGCATGTGTGTTATGGGATATGTGTGCGTATGCCTATAGAAGGCAGCATGCTATCAGTCAAACACGGCATGGTGCCCCTTGGTTTGTGGATCCAATTGTCATACCAAAACAGTAGGAGGAACATTTACTGGACCAGTGATGCTGAGATGAAAGCAGAGAGAGTGGAGCAGGCAGACTGGTTTTTCTTGCTTCTCTGTGGTGAGCAGACAAACAGCAATCGACCAGATTGGTGTTTGGATTTGTTGGAATAATAATGAGGTGATTTTGTGAAGGCAATAGAGCTGAATCAAAGCAAACCATTTTAAAGTGAACTTTATATATTTCAATAATAAAAATGTGAAAATCCAGGCAATATTTCCATGGGAAGATACAACATCAGCAGTGAAAAATAAGAAAATGCATTATGATTGTGGTGAACCAGCTCCTTAATGCAGTAATTTATAACTGAGATCAATATCATAATATTGTCCATACACATTACAAAATGGCAAATGTATGCAAAATATTTTGTGATGTTATATGATGCAGCAAATAAAACCATTCACATGCACAAATCCAGTATTTTAACATCTTTTTTTTTAAAACCTGTAATAATTGTTTGCTGACTTGAGGAAACTGTGACATTGCAAACATGTTAGGAAACGGTCACCTTTTGCATCCAGCAATATCAGCACTTAGCATTCATTCTGAATTATGTAGCTTCGCACCTCATGCATGTTTAAGTCCAATTTTCACTCTCAATTTCACTTTGTATTTGGTCTCCACCGGCTCCTGAGAAAAATATCTGCATAGTGCTCCACTATGTTCAGTGCCTAATTGCTAACATTGTCTCTCTGTTGCTGGTGCTAGGCAGGCAGCAGGTAGGGTTTTAGAGCTCTCAGCTGCCTGCTGAGAGCAGTGAGTGTGAACCAAAACAGTAAAGTCATGGGATGGAAAACCAAAATTAAGCAATGCTGAACCACTTTGTAGAGCTGAGGGCATTAACTCTCTGTGGGTTCATCACAATGATGAAACATTGATCATAGCTGATTAAATTTCAGTTTACTAGGGATCATAAATTTTACCAAGGCCATATGATCAATTGTACAATAAAACGGCATTGAAATCTGAGAAGCTACAGTTTTGAATCATCAGCTATTCTTTTTCACAATTTCCTCTTCTTTGGTGAAATGTGAACATTAATTGGACAGACTTGTTCAATAAAGCTTAAAATGATTGCTTAAAGCTACAGTATGTAACTTTCTCAAACACTTTTGTTGTAGACATACATTTCAAAACTTGTCTTACTGTGGAGAGGTGCTGTTGACGACTCCTGTGACCCAGACTCATTGAACAGCACTGGCAGCAGTGCAGAGAGATTAACTTCTAAAAGGTTTTGAGTGGGACCGACCTCTCTAACCAATCAGAGATTTTCAATTATTTCTGCTTGATCAGTACTTCTGTTGCATTCTCATTTATTGTAATTTAATAATGGCAAATATCTGAGGAGCTGGGCAGAGTGTAGTAGATCGTAGTAGAGCATAGTGGAGCAGGGGGAGAGAGTGCTTGGTGGAGCAGAGTGGATTGATTTGGAGTTTCATGCTAGTGCTGCCTTAAGTTACATACTCTAACTTTAAGAACTACAATTACTGCTTTGCCGTTACTGCATATGCCTCTGCTAACCCGCCAAATTCAGAGGAATGGGACAAATGTGAGGCCACTGTGACCTTGGCCTTTGATCACCAAAATCTTATAAGTTCATCATTGAGTCCAAGTGGACACTTGTGCTAAATTTGAAGAAATTCCCTCATGGCATTCTTGAGATATCACGTTCACAAGAACAGGTCTGATGGACAGAGGGACAACCCGAAAACATAATGCCTCTGGCCACGGCGATCACAGCCAGAGCCGAATAATAAAAATACAACTGAAATGAGGCCCCCAGCAGAACACAATGAATAAATAAATTAATACAATGACTCTTGAACAATTGGGACTAATTTGACACAGAACACTTAAACCACAAGCCCTGAACAAATTTTTGTATGAAGAGGCATGACATAGAGTATATTCAGTAGATACACTGAACGGAGTTGAAAGGAAGAGCAATTTGAGGTGAGCTGAGAGCTGTGTCAGCAGTATTAACTTATTTGATCCTTCCCCAAACAGGATATGAATAATTGCCTTATTTCTGGATGATGACTCAGAGAGCCCCTCCCTATTCTTACACAACCTCAGGCTAAACGTGAGGGGGCAGCCTATAAGAGCACTGCTTTCCTGGATAAGAGAGCTAAGTCTGGCACGTCTTCATTGATTTCTCCCTCTCCCTAGTGTTTGTGTAGGCTCCGACTCAGAGCTACAGGAAGAGGGCCTGTGAAGGGGGAAGAAATGGACATCGCATCCATCCTCCTTCAGTGTTTTGGACACCTACATCTTCATTCAAGCCGTGACCGCAATGCCTATATGAGGAAACAGAACCCACACGTTTTTGCCTCACCAAATGCTCAGTTGAAGCGAGCCTCTGGATGCAAGCCCAGGAGAGGAAAAAACATGTTATCCTGTTGGCAAACACCAGAGGGCAGTAGTAGTCTTCATGGCCCTTACATGAACCTCAACCCAGCTGTATATGTGTGTGTGAGGAGAGGATCTTCCACAATCCTCAGTCCTAAAAAGCCCTTGTAAAGGACTTTATGAAAACTCATCATGCTTTCAAACTGCCCTATTTTAGGAGATCAGTTGCTTGGCTTCTCTGGATTTTTCTCTTTTTCCCCATATTCCTTCTTATCATTTTGAGAAGACAGAAGAAATATCGGCAAGTTGCTAGAAAAAGATTTAAACACACTGAAGCACGAGACAGTTAATGCTAAAAAAAGAGCCATAATCCACAAAATGACTCTTTTCCATAAATTACCTATGAAACATATGGCAACGACACTCCCACACACACACACACACACACACACACACACACACACACACACACAGATAACACTTTCTTCTTTCCTCTTTTTTTCTCTTCTGTCATTTCATAAAGCATTTTGAAAGTCCAGACATGCCACCATCACTAGCTCAGAGCACTCCATTTCCCCAGACTTGCCTGTAGTAAACACAGTAATCCCTTCCTCCAAATTCTAAGGATTAATATCATCTTTATTCATAAGTACAGCGGAAGACTGCTGTTGCACTTGTAAAGGGACACTCAGGCTGCACACACATGCACACACGGGCATGTGCATATAACCATTAACTGCCATGTGGGTCGGCTCAAACACACAGGTCCTCGTCATCTTTTCGTGATGACACGTTCTGTGGGTGGCAGATTGATTTGGTCCAGTGAGAGACAATCAGATCAAAAAGAAGTGAGGAAGCAGGGGGTGGAAGGTGTGAGAGAAGAAGAGGAGCTCTACTACTTTGACTTGATGGATTTAATGCTTATTTAAAAGGACAAACTTATGACACATGGGAGAGAGATTCCTTTTATCTTTAGAAGTACCGTGGTGTCTCTTCTACCCACAAGTCACACACATGCCAACATGGTTGTAAAAACACCCCCACAGTCTACTGGCCTCTCTCTGCTCTACATACACCACTCCGGCACCCATCTTTCCTCTCTATTTTTCCCTCCTAGCATTATTTTCTTTCAGAGATGGCTGCAGCTAACAAGCCCCGAGGCTTGGGGTTTGCATTAGCAGGGTCCCAATCACTGAGGTGGAGGAAGGGTTGCACAGCTTTCCATCTGATTGTCTGTGTGATAAAAGAATAAAGCTGTTAGGAAAGGAAGAGAAGAAGGAGGAGGGGAAGTATCATAATAACAGCCTGGGGGGCAGGGGGCGAGGGTTCTGGCTCTTGGGGGGAAAGATTATGTGCCTCTGATTTCCCCGCATGCTCACTAGTGAGTCTGATAAGACACAAGCAAAGTGTGGGGAACTTCCACATGTGTGCTTGTGAGGCATCTTGGTGGTACTTTGTTCATGACAGTGAGCGAGCACAGTGTGTGTTTGGGTAGTTTGTGTGCTTGTCCCCTGTCCCAGGCAAGAATTACCTTAGCAGTCATTATCACTCATGGTGAAGATCATCATTACAGCCTTGCCTGCCCTGCATGGCTCCCCTACCTCCCCCCAGTAACTCACTGCTAATGCCCACACTGCTCTGAGTCACACTGTAGGCTGCAGCAAACAGCAAAGGGCACAAGTGAGCCGTGCTCACAGGGTTGCTTTGCTTCTATCAGGAAACATACCACTGTTAGGTATTTGTAGTCAGATAGAAATTGGATAGATACTTTATGTATTAGAAATGTTTAGTGGAGATAGGATGTCTAGGTAGACTGTTAAATGCTTAGGCATGCTTATGAGTTTCTACAGGGTACATCTGGTCAAGGATAACTAGAGAGAAGAGTTGATGACTGTCTGCAGACAGGGTGTTTAATATTATTATTATGACGTGTATAACTGTAGCCTTAGCCATAATATGTTCTTATGTTTAAGTCACGACATGTACTAGAGGTTGTGAGAATGTTTTTAGCTACACACCACTTAACCAACAGACACACACATGCACATTGATTTACTTCATGTTTTGACTATTACTATAGCCAGCTGCAAAACTGGCAACAGAGACGTCTCGGTTGATGTGTCTGTGTAGTATGGAGCTAGCCCAACCGAGGTGATATAATGTATAGGCCTGGTGGGTTCAGGGTCTTTCATCTTTCATCTGCCTGCGAGCAGTTTGGAGGTGCATGCAAGATACCTGAGTGTGGAATGTTAATTTTTGCCTGTGATCCTTTGAATAAATCAGCACTGTTTTGAAGTTACTTGGACTGACTCGTCTCTCAGAGTCAGTATGGTAAAAAGTACCGGGTACAACACCACATAATACAAACATTAGTTGTAAGTTAAACATATTCATCCATAGCTGTAAATTAAACGCACCGATTCATAGAAAGCACACATCTCAAAAGCAGGCAGATGCTGCTGTTTGTATTGTTCCATCTGACTGAAAGCTGCTTACAAACTGCTCCAGCAGTTTACAAATCTGTCTCTGGAAAACGGTTTTGCTTTCACACATTGTCTTTATGCCCATTGTTCTCAGTCTTCTGCGCCCCGTGTGGGTATTATAGCTAGCTCATTGCTTGATCGCACTTTCTGCATTAAATTTATTGATCCTCAACAGAAGCTTTGTAATGGAAATGCAGCACATGATGGATGTGCTAAACATATATAGTATATATAGTTGTGTGAATTCAACTATAATATTGATGTTTTATCCCATTTTTAGCAATGATGAAACATTCCATTAGTGACCCAAAGGTTTAAAGGATGGTGGTATTTGGTGTGCAAAACTCTTCTTTGCAGCAGCACAAAAGAATTTAAATATGTTTTAATAATGTTTTTATTTGGACTACTGTAGGCCTTTATTGCCCCAGTTTCAGAGTAGCAAGATGCATATCTAAAGCATGGAGGAAGAAAAATACCGAGAAACCATGGAACGTGTGCCACACAGTGGGAAAGCAAGGTTTTGTCACAACAAAAAACTCAACCTGTAAGCTGTCATCTAGTTCTTATTGCAACTTGAAATCCATCCATCCATCCATTTTCCTCCGCTTATCCGGGACCGGGTCGCGGGGGCAGCAGTCTAAGCAAAGATGCCCAGACTTCCCTCTCTCCAGACACTTCCTCCAGCTCCTCCGAGGGAATGACGAGGC
>NW_018127917.1:1372557-1392200 GCF_001952655.1 Monopterus albus
TGATAGTCCTTCTCCATGGCCTCACCGACCTCTTCCCAGACCCGAGTTTTTGCCTCTGCAACCGCCTGGGCTGCAGCCCGCTTCGCCTGCTGGTACCTGTCAGCTGTCTCCGGAGTCCCACGAGCCAACCAGGCTCAAAAGGACTCCTTCTTCAGCTTGACGGCATCCCTTACTTCCGGTGTCCCGGTCTCCCAGAGCAAGTTGAAATATACTCTTTAAAAGTACAACCATATTATTATTCATGAGCGACATCAAATCACATTTCACCTACATTTTAATGTTGATGGATGAAAAGTGGTGGGTTGTGAATAATGTCATCTCAAACAGTTGAAGTTTTGATTATCTTCCACACTCAGAATAATAGGATCCACCAGCCCACACAAACAAGGCAGCACCAGTACTACTAATGCTTTTCATATGCTTTCAACATGGTGTAATGAGAATTTGCGCTGTTCAACATAATGTTTTTAAAGCCTGGCTTCTAGACAGTGAAACTTTTCGACTTCTTTATGCTGTAATGCTCTGATGAATGAACATCAATCACTCACTCGGTAACGTCGGCATAGAAATACATGCTCCAGGGGATGCTCCTCAGAGCTGATACGCTTTTGCTTTTAAATGCAGAAAAAGAAAAAGCCTTCTTGGTCTTTAAATGCTTATTTGCTGTATTAGTTGTCACATTAGAATAGAAAAGAACCCAAAGGGCACAGAGAAGGCAGCTACAGTGGTTATTATCTCAGTTCATTTGACAGTGACATATAGAGATGATCCTATCCGCAATGTGTTAAAGCACCTTTCTGGTTGTTTCATCCACTTTTGTAGTTCGCCAATGACAAAAAAACGGTTGCTAGAAATTTCTCCTGATGCCAACACATCTCCAGTGGGAAGGAGCAATGATGTGTGGCTGAGGTGTGCAAGATTATCTCTAAATGTAAACAAAGGCATTCACAACCACCGAGTCATATCTGTCTCTGTCTGCAGATCTGCCTCTATGTCTTTGTTCTACACATACCCCCAAAATATTCACTGACATGCACACTCACACATAAATTCATTTTCTTCTCTATCCCATCATCCCAATTCACACTCCCTTTCAGTTGTATAATCACTGCAGAGGATTGTGGGACACAGCACTGATGAGAAAGAAAAAAAGAAACAAAACAGAAAGTGGAACAGATATTGGCTGGAAAGTAGTCGACGCAGATTTTGGTCTCAGCAGGCCCAACCTCAGCTGACCTTGAGGTGGTGTCTGAGGAAGATGTATAAAGCTGTCTGCTTGTCTGGATAAGCAAGAGTCCCTCTCTCTCTCTCTCTCTCTCTCTCTGTCTCACTCACACACACACGCGCGCGCGCATCTTCTCATCTACTTGTTTTTCAATTTCCCTCTCTAAACTCAGTCTCACATAAAAATATAGAGCGTATTCTCTAATCCGTCCACCTCTTATGCCATCTATCCCTCTGTGTCTCTGTCATACACACTCACACACACCCCTAATCTCATCAACTTTAACACCTAGTGGAAATGAGTCCCACCTTCTTCTTGCTATTACCAGCTGCCACATGTACCAGAATGCAATACACGTACACATTACTGCTAAAAAAATATATACTACCTCTATGGATCACAGGGTAACCACCATAGCAGTTGTCTGTTGTATCTATGGGCACAGAGTTTTTTAACCAGTGGCTGAGCTTTATATCTTTGCTAATTACATAGGTGTAACTTATTGTTTACGACTACACTGCTAGGAGTACACTTCCTACACACAATGTAATTTCAATTTAAACATTTGTTCACTTTCTATTTTCATATACATCTCAGCATTACACAGTTCACTGCATAAAAGGATATTAATTATTGAATTATATTTGCACCAACTACTCTACAGACTACATATTCTCCATCATGTTTATGCTTGGTTTATTTACCTTATCCTTGATGATCCGTACTTTGTTTTTCAATGTTGCACTCTCAGTAATGTTTGTTAATGATAAATATGTTTGGTGAACACCTGTTTGCTACTGAAAGTGTTTGGAAGGATTCAACTTTTGCTTTGTTTTTCTGATCTTTGCCTCGTCCTCAGGCACTGGAGTTTTGATCCTGAATACTGAATGAGTTCTGGTCAGGTAACATAACATAATAAATGAACAGGATGCAACTACATGACAAACCATACATAAAAGCAGTGAATATACACTATAGCAGAAAAAAACACCCCGTTTCTCCAGTACAGGTGATACCCTTCTGGATTTGCTGAGATTTTAACAACCCAAAACAGAAACCTGAACTGCTTAATGATGTTGCTCACTAATTAATATACAGTCCTTGCAATTACAGAAAATTGCCTGGAGCTCTCATGAAATCCAGCATTGCTGAAATGTTAACAACGGAGCTGAAATGATTAACTAAGCTGAGGCACGTAGAAGTAACCTGACAAGAAGTTAGCTAGATTAAAAGGTCATCTACTGACTTGACTTCAACGAAGCAGAAGCAGTTAAGCTGAACAAGAGTCTGAGCAGAGTGAGAAAGGGATTAACCCTCTCTTCCAGGACAGCAGGATACTCCGCATGTCTCTCTGCAGGAGTGTGCATGTTTCTGTGTGTATGTGTGTTTAGTGAAGGCATATCTGTATACTTCTCACTTCCTCTGTGCATGTGGGATGCAGCTGGTAGGTGAGACGTGGTCTGGCATTTAAGCATTTGACACTATCAGTGGTGTGTGAGTGAGCAAGTGTGGGCGAGAGGAGGATGTGGAGGAGGAGAGGGGTGGGAGTCAGAATATGGTGTGGCTTTAGTTTTTTTGGGGTGGGGAGGGATTTCCACTGAGCCACAAAGCAGATGGTGCAGATGTGAGTGGGTGTTCTCAGTCTCAGCAAGGCCAGGTTTATCCATCAGCCATGTGGAAGTCCAGGGATTCATCTCTGTCTCGCTCTCCACTGCTTACTAGCTCATTACAAGCCTCAGGCTAAACTGTGAACATTTGTATGTACACAGCACAACTGGCACACTGCCAGGCCACATACTGTGGCAAAGTTTAGCTTGGTGAGAGCAAAGGCTTTAAATTCTGTGAAGTGTCAAAGTGATGCATCATCATCTTTCACTGCTCATCACACAGTGTAGGTTGAAAAAAAGGTTTGTCAGATTGTAGCTATTTCTAACAGAGGTGCTGAGATATGATTCAACACTTAATAGCATTGTCATATGAAATCTTATTAAGTGAAAAAAGAAAATTCAGAAACTACAATCGCACATACAGTAATGCTATGTCAACATTATTCCTAGTGTTCTATAAGCTTAATGTACCTTGTCCATTACTCGTAATTTAAATCCATAGTCTGTTGTACATTGTACATTACACTACATATCTCACTGTAAATATCAATTGTACATATCCATCAGTAAATTAGTTTTGACTGTACATACTGTAGATACTGTGCACTGTGTACTGTTGTTATTGCACTTCTGGTTAGATGCTAAACTGAATTTCGTTGCCTTGTACTTGTACATGTGTAATGACAATAAAGTTGAATCTAATCTAATCTTTCTATCTGAGTAAAAATGACACATCTAGTTCTGATAACACCGTTGACTCCATGCCAGTAAGAAATAGTACCACCATTAATAAATATATGAACGTATTCCAGAAATCAATCATTCAATATTCCCATGAATTAACTCTTCATGTAATCAACATATGAATCAACCTCTGTTAATCTAACAGAAGCCTCTCACTTTTCTCCATGCACCATTCTGCCCTTCTCCTGTCTCAAAAAATAAATAAGATACCGTAGATGCAGCGTTTGAGGTTCCTGCCCACAGGATAACCTGAGACCAGTTTTCATCAAAACATCTGTGTTCTTAATGTTTTCTACTGTGACTTGTTTTTGGCACACAGATTGCATTTTCAGTATGTCAGGTATGTGCCTGTAATCAGCTCTAACAGCCACAGGTAAAGTAGCATCACGCAATCCTGTCTTTGCAAAGGAGTCAGTAATAGCACACCTGTCTTGAGTGTGGACCAAGCTGTAGCAGGCTGCTGACTGTATGGCCGTATTTCATTAGAATGTAATATGTGACATTTAACCTTTACTGAAGAGCAGAAATTGTATTAACATCTGCAGAACTGCTTTCTTTTGTAATGAAGTCCCAAGTGCCAGGCCACTGGAATAATAAGTTTGCACTGTGTAATTATGACCAATCAATTGAAAAACTGAAACTAAAGCAATTATAAATTGATAAATAGAAAGGCCTTCATTTTATTTGTCTTGTGCTCTAGTAGGCCACACATGAGGATGTGTATGTAAGCTAATAAGCACACATTTCATTCACTGTACATTCCTGACATTTTCACACTTCTCCAAATTCAGTCAGTGGCACTAACCAATTCCAAAAATCAATATAATCGCACAAATGTGGGAAAAATACTTCTACTTAATATAAACAATGCGAGCTTCATCATAGAAAAATGAATCTGCAGATGTTTTATAGTGAAGGAAATGCATTCAACACTTTGGCCAGACCTCAAGAATAACTAGACAGAGTGTTAACCTTGGCCAAGGGGCAAATTGGTTTCCCCATAATGCCACAAAAATCAATATTCCCATGATAGTTTGACCCTCATAATATGATTGCTTGACCATAAAAATCTACTGCTTGTATTTGGAAAGATGCTGATATTATTATTGGCTTGAAAGTTGTTCAAGAAAACTGACAAACATGACAGGCATTCAGTTGTTTGTTTAGGGGTGAAACAAGTTTGTGTTCTGCTTGTTCAGTGGCTGTTTGATAAGCTTCTCATACAGTCTCCATTACTGATTGTTGCACTGTTGCATGATCCTTCATGTCATCTGCTCAGTTGTATGTGTGTGTGTGTGTGTGTGTGTGTGAGAGAGAGAGGAGCTCAGCCCCTCCCTCGTCTAAACAGAAAGCAATACAGTGCAAAAAAAACTGTGGAAAAGCAAAGTGGGACGGCTCGTGTCAACCCCTGAGGTTATGCCGGGTGACGACAGAGAGAACCATGGGGTGTACCGCTCTTTAGGCTCTGACAGTGGAAATGCAGCTCTAATGTGCAACTGAAACACTGGCACCCTCGCCTACAGACTACTGTGCTCTGAACAAGACGTAGCTGCCTGCTAATGGAGCTAGCTTGGACAGGTAATGAGCACTCACATCTCCAAAAATATCAGAACAAATGTCTAAATTAGCATTACTTGGATAGACAGGCCTCATATTCTCAATCTAAGTGGTTACTTTGTCACCTGAAATAATGTCAAAACTTAATAAAGTTTCATAATACCAGTCCTACAGATGTAAATGATAACAGCTTCGAGCTCATCTCCAAATCTCTGCTATCTGGCTCTTGTCCAGATGTCGCTGCATAGAGTAGATCTTTCCCCAGCTCTCCTTCAGTCCCTGTCTCACACAACGGGGTGTACTGAGTAACAGCACTCGATTTCCATTAACAATGAATGGGCAGCTGTCAATAAGCCAGGGATTTGTCCCCATATGTGCTTGGAGTGTTCAGCAGCGCAGCTGCGCACTCTGGCCACAAGGACGCTCACACAGTCGAGCAGTCTTTGCTGCACTCCTAATGGTGAATAATGATTAAAAATAATCCTGTATCCAAATTATGATACGGAAATCTAATGAATTGTTCCCTGGGCCACACCCCACCTCTCCATAAAATTTCATTCAAATCCATTTACTAGTTTCTGAGTTATGCTGTTAACAAGAAACGCTGGCAAAAACATAACTCCAGCTTTCAGTGGAAGTAAAAATGAGGGTGAGAAACACTGAACATTCTAGTTTACAAAAAACTTTAAAAAGATAAATGGCATAAAAAGATTTTTAAAATTGACTGCTAAATGTAAAGAAATATAAAGAAAACATAAGGAAACTGAATTTTAATTAGATTTTGGCCATTTATTAACTAATATGCTGGTGTCACTCTCCATGGCTCCTTAGTTTTCAGCTTTACTGCACAAACTAAGTGTAATGAACATGCAGAGAAAAGTGATGTCTTAATTAAAGACAGGGGCCTAAGTAGGGCAAAGATCCAACAAAAACATGTCAGAAAGAGGTAACTGCTTAGTTTCTTGTGGTTTTGGCTGGAGAGCACGGCAGCACAGCTGAGTTAGCAGGATGGAGTTTTTCTTCCAAACCAAAATAGATGCTGCAAAATAAGTTCTGAAAGCTACACGTGTTAGCATACATATAATTTTATAAATTCTTCAGTATTGATCAGCAATGTACTACATCCCTGCACATGCACCTGGGGCAGAAAACAGTTTACTGTATCTTTAATTGACCCAATAAAAAGTGGTCAAATCCAGTTATATCAGAGCCACATTACATCACTAACCAAACTGATTAACTCACTAAATTGCACTTTACCCACCAACTGATATGCATCACTGTGTGTCAGAATATATGTGGCCACTGCAGCAAAATTCCTTTGCTTTATCAAAGTGTCACCCCCGTGGTCATTCCTTGCTTTCTTCCTTTTATCATCTTGGTCTCATTATAATTATCATTCTCCTTCCTGCATTTCTTTTTCTGTATTTTCCAGCTCTTTTTTCTTCAGATCTTCCCTTCCTCCCCCTGAAACCCTCAGCTTATAGCTCGATGTCCTTCCCTTCCTCCCTCAAACAAACCTTTCACTCCCTCTGTTTAATGAGAATCGGGGGGGGCTCATATCCTCCAGGGGGACAGTGGCAGAAGTCTTAGAGCATAAATTTATTCATTTCAGATTGATTAACACAGTGCCCCGCCTTGTAGCCACCATAAGTGGCCAACAATGCACACAAGAGGGCTTACTGGATGTCAGTTCCAACTGCTCCTACTCCCCCTCCCTCTGTGCACTTCTGACAGGTCAGATGCAATGATGTTTCTCAGATGTGTGTGACATTTCGGTTCTGGGACGGACGCTCTTTGGACCTTTATACTTAGCCCGTCAATCCATATTTGTGCATCATTACTGTTATCTTTTCAATCCCGAAATGTGTGTTCAAAAGAACCCTTTCTTATTATTATGCCAAATCCATTTTGATGTAAACCATACTTTATACTGCACCGAGGTCACAGGAAGGATGTCTGAGTGCTTGGCTGGGCATACAAAGCATAGCACCATGAAACCAGCAGCTGGGATCCATGATTTGTGTCCTTCATGTTGTTAGCTTTAATTTACTTAAACACTTGCTTAAAGCTGCACTAATCAATGTTTCCACATTATCACTGCATTGAATGACTGCATAAAATAATGTAAAATATGTCCAGGGAGACCCAAAATTAATTTTTACTCGATTTTGAAGTTCCCTCAGCTCTACAAAGTGTTCGAGCATCATTTTGGTTTTACAGCCTACTACAGTAGGTTCTGTCTCACTGCTCTCATTAACCTTGTTTCCAGCTGCAGTAGGCAGATTTCAGCAACAACATATATTTGTATATACTGTAGATGACCAAACAGCAACCAGACATAATCATCACTTAACTGGTGAACACACTGGAGCATTTAGCAGTTGAAAAGCAGGATATTTCCCTCTAAACTTGGTGAAGACCAAAGCAGAGCTAAAAGGATAATAAATATTGGATTTGTATTTATAAAGTGGGCAGAAACATGATTTCAAAAGAATGCTAATGGTGCTCATTGTATACTGGATGTGTAAATAAGCAGCTGTTGGCTAACAATCTCACCGGTTGTGACGTGATGATATGTCAAGCTTCTCAAAAATGGCAAAAAAATATTTAATGTGGGTTTAATCACACAATAGCTGTCTTTTGTTGCTTAGTTGCTGCTCTTCTGCTTTCTAATCCACTGTCTGAGCCTTTGTCTGTATCATTTGTGAATATAAAAAAATAGAGAGAACAAGAAGTCAGTCATTCAAAAGATAAAAGACAAAGAGTACACTGGCTCAGCTATTTCCAGCAGACTGTTAAAGGAAACCAGCTGAGGAAACTTGCAAGAGAAGCAGAAAAACATGCACATGCTAGGTTACATCAGGTCAGTAACAAACAGTAAATGGACTTGTGTAGCACTTTTCTATGCACTGATTCACACTAAAAGCACTTCACACTATTTGCCCATTCACCCATTTGCACACAAATGTTCACACAGTCACACCAGTGATATCACCAGGAGCAACTTGGGGTTCATCGTCTTGCCAAAGGTCACTCCAAAGCCGAGGATCAAAACCGCCAACCGTTCAGTTAAGGATGAACATACTCCGCCTCCTGTGCCCCAACACGATCATACTTTTCTAGAATGAGTGGACGACTACGAGCACTGTCTCGTAATCAGAGGTCAGATAGGAACACTGGGTCTCATTCACCAACCGTTCTTAAGAACAAATTTGCTTGTAAAACCCACTTACAAAGTTTTCATGAACTTTCTGGCAATCACCAGTGGTTTTTTATGTGGGATTTGTTCTTAGGTAAAAAAAGAATCTACGCACACTCAGGAGCGCACTTACGCAGATTTGGGTGCTGACATGTGTGAAATAACTGGCTATTTAGTTTTCTTCAGTTCTACAGTTACATAATATTAAGATTTAAGTTACAATAACAGTTTTGTCATTATTAGTATTGAGGTAAGCATTGCTGATGATTGTATGCCCACTTGCAAGGGTATCCGTAAAGACATCTTTTTTTTGTTTGACAGTTCTTTATTACAGAATTGCTGCCACCACAGTTGTAAACTAGAATAGCTGCCTCATGGCTGTATGCCTCCGATCATCAGTCAAGTTCAATGGGAATGGTACAAACATGAGGACGCAGTGACCTTGACCTTTGATCATCAAAATCCAACTGGTTAATCCTTGAGTCAGACTGGACACTAGTGCCAAATTTATTCCTTCAAGGTATTATAAGAATGGGCTGGAATGACGCATGGATAGAAACCAGAAAACATAGTGCTTCTGGCTGCAGCTATTACCGGCATGGAGGCATACAAAAGTTATACATAATTGATGCATGCATCTGCACATGGTGAAGTGTCAAGGAAGAAAGATTCCTGTGATAATTTCTTCTCTTCAGCTCTAACATTCATCAAGGTCACCCTCTGGCAACCTCACTCATTTACCTATTCATTACACAGTCATTCAATCACCTTTTTATTGTCTGCACTAAATGCCACATTGACAATGTCTCTTGTGGCTTTAGTATTTCGTATGTTCAAGATTCCCTTCAAACCTTAAAGTTGCAATATGGTTTTGACAGCATGTTGTTATTTATTTAATATCCATGCAGGGAGGGCCTATTGCAAAGGGTAAACCAGTGGTGGAGCTACAGGGGAAAGGAAGTTGTAGAGGCAGAACAAAAATGTGATAGTTTTATTGGTTCAGTTATGTTTACACCTTCTGGTAGAAAAAGAGGGAACCATGACAGATTTTCTGGTTTCAAGTAGGTAAAAGTGAGAAGATATTAATAATAAATACAAGAAAGTGCATTTTAACATTACAGTACCCAAGGTAACATTTCATTGTACTGGGATTCCAAACGAAATGCTTGTATACGCATATACCATACAATTATATAAACATATGATGAAAATAATCACTCATTATGTTTGTATTGGAAAAGCAAATGAAGCAACTCTTCATGATTTACGTCTCCAAACTGTGCTCCTGTACAGGACACTGAAATGATTGGCCTAAAGACTAAACATATCACCTGCTGCAGGAGTTCATTTACCAATTTAATGCTTACATATTGAAGGGTGGAGAAAATTGATGATACCCTAATTTCAGTCTTTTTTAATTGTGTTTGATGTGTTTTTTTTATAAAGGCAAATCCTTTCACACATCCAACACACAAATCTGTTTTGTGGAATCTCTTTGATGAATAATTAGCCACCAACTGTAATTGATACACATCTGCCCAAATTTAATATATTTCCAGACCAGTTTATTAAAAGAATGCAAGATCAAATTAATCAAATCCATGCTTAAGTCCAATAAATCATCATGGTACATTTGTGCACAGGATCATCCCATCTCCAGCAGTAATAGCAGGCGATGGCTTCTCAGCTGCAATGTGTACTCACTTATATATTCAGAGGTGTTTCTATATTTTTGCCCTCCCCTGCTACATACATGAGAGGGCCAGAATATTAAGAACACTTCTGAATATTTAACCATGACCTCAATAATAAACATATAATTCAATTCATACATTTATGACAATTTCACCAAATACTGAAACATTTTGAGCTTCATAAACACAGATAAGGTGGAAGTGTTGCAAAGAATTGCATATGTAACCGGCGGGTTGGCCACGCCTACACCGCCTGGTTAGTAATTGGGCAGAATAATCATGGATATAAATAACACCTGGGGAGATGCTGTTGTGATAAGCAATTTCTGTGCTGGTCGCTGCTGTGCGTGATCCAGTAGAAGTTGGCGTCCATCGCACATGCTGTGCTAGGGTGACGTGCAGCCAAAGTAACCTGTAGCATTGTTGGTTTTAATTGCTTTGATCGTTTCTATGCTATTTAGTAACAGTGGCTTTACTTGTTGCAGGGGTGATAGCCACTGCTGTTTTGCTTATGTAGTGTTTTATTTATGTAGTGCTTTGCTTATGTAGTGTTTTGCTTATCTGATGTTTTGCGTATGCAATGTTTTGCCTTGCTTTGCCTTGTTGGTGCCATAGTTATAACTACTGTTTTGTTATGCTTACATGGTCAGACTTTATACGTCTTCTGAGACATCGTGCCTATGCCAGTTGCCAGTTACTGCATTATGTCTGCATTTTTTCATTGTTAAATCAAGGTTGTCAACTCTATGCTATTGAAAAGAGACAATCGCTCTCAGGCTCTGTTACTCTTTTATGCTATCCCGAACAGTACTTCTGACTTTTTTCACATTTTAGGGCCAGTCTTGGCCAAAAGGGCACTCTCTCTCTTCTAAAAATTATGCTCCTATATAGCCTATGCAACTACACTGCAAATGCTGATAGGCCCGGTCACACATACAATTGTAATGGTGTGACTAATAAAGTGGCTGGTGAGTGTACTTTCATTCTATACCGATAGCTGGAAGCTACATATTAGTCCCCAAGCATGCCTCTTGTAAGTCCCACTGCAGGGGAACCAAGACATGCTAACAAGCATCACCTGGCTGTGCTGGGCTGTGCACAGTCTAGAACATCGTCACATACGAGATAACCTGCAGGCTGCACAGGTGCAGGAGAGGACAGGGACTGTATAAGCACTGAGCACGCCAAGAGAGTGGACAGCTCGCCAGAGATGAACAATGAAGATGCAAAGGGTCCATCTGTCGAGAGCATAAATTGGAATTTTTAATCTTTCAGGCTGAAAACAGATTCTAATTTTCTGGCACCAAGATCCTCATTATCCTCAGCCTGGAACTAAGCTCACCAGATATACAAAGGTGTGACATCAAGAAAAAGTGGCAAACAAAGATCGTTTTTCTTGATTTAGCATTGACATTCATATCATATACTGTATCTTGAGCATCACATCAGTATTATTAGGATGACTGATAATCAGTCTGAGCAGACTCTTTGCAGTTTGGTCTTACTTGTGGATACCTAAACATCCTGTCAGATATATACATGGACAAATAAGAATTTGCATGATATGCCAGTGTGCATGCGTCTCCACATATGTGTGGTGAGCAGACTGATGATTGATGACATTTATTTTATTCCAGGCTGCCAAATTGTTCCCACTAGCTCCTAGAGCAAACCGAGGTTAGTACAGTTTAACCTCTGCTCATTCTCATACCCCCTGGACCAAATCCACCCTCAGAGAGACTGATTACACTAAGAAACGTGCATAAATCACACTTTGTCAATTGTTGAGTCAATTCATTATTTTTTGCAACTCACTTGGCTTAACAATTACACTGATTCACAAAGGCAAGTACAATGCACAATGGGTCTGTTTACCCCCACTATTGTTGGTGCAGGTGCCAGTACCTGGTAGTCTTAACACTTGCTCTGCTTAGTGCAGTGTGTGGGTGTGTGTGTGTGTGAGTCAGTGAATGTGTCTTTGTTTGCAAATCCTAGCACTTACACATATATGGATCCTCTTTGTGTGGATGTCTTTACACTTATATTTGTGTGTTTTCCGTCGTACACACCACTTTGCAGCTTGACCTCACAACAAACCTCCACACTTTCCTCCTCCACATACCCCTCCTTCTCTGGGGTGGACCAACGACAGCAGAGATTCCACATCGAGCCAATTAAGCTGATGGGTAGCTGCTGCGCTGGCATGAGCATATGTTTACAATCTCATTATAAACACACTTCCCTGTCCTGATAGGGGCCGCCTCATCATTATTCCGAGAGTAATTCCCAGGACCTTAATTTGGCTATGTACTGAAAACAGCTAGCCCGCCGGGAGTGGAAAGGTAAATTGAGATTCTTGGTACCTGTGACTCAGAGTTGGTGGTAGCAGGCTGTGCTTCTGGTGGTGGGGAAAGGCAGCCGAGATGCTGGTTAAGCTGCTGTTGCTAATTAAATATGCTTGAAGGTGTAATATGTGGGGGTTCCCCTTGCAGCAAGGCGATGCCATAGCTGCATATATGGATGAGCATTTAAAAGTGGAAACTAAATAAAGTGTTTAGAATATACTCAAGATATGGATGGACCAGAGAAGTATGTTATGCTGCAGGAGTGGCTTGAAAGGTTTCTACGGGTGGTTACATACTTTTGTGTGACATAACTTGTCACTACTGGATTCCGCCATACACTAAACAACACAAATCAAGGTGACCACAACCATCATTGTTCGTAAAAGTGCAAAATACAAACTTTCACCATCCACCCAAGTCTGCAGAGAGTGAGTCTAGATCTGGTTTTAGGCAAAAGATTGATTTGGAGTTGAGTATCAATTTAAGCATTGTTAATGCATTTGCCACATCTCAAGGGACTCAGAAAACTAGTGAAAAGGATCCCTCACCCCATAATCACGTGTGACAGCTGTGCTTGCCACAGGCTTAGGAAGGAAATGAATGATATTTTTTTTCCCAGCACAGAATATGCAGAAGATAAAGTTGCATTTGGTTAAATGATAATGTTCTTTTTCCGCTCCGCCATAACAAGAGGCTTTTGAAATGGCATTCGGGATTGTGAACTCAGGCCAGCACAGCCATCTACATTATACAGTTTCAATTCCAGCCAATAAAAGATGCCAGAATGACACTCGGTTTAATGTTATGTTGTGTGGAATGATTCAAATTGCATGTGACACATCATACGCACAAAACCAAACCAGTGCTTTCAGTCATCTGCACCTGCAAAAGGGCCTTTCACCTGTTTCAACAACTCATGGGGGGGATGTTCCTCTGAATAACTCAAACTGCTACATGCTTTCATGCTCTGGTACGCAGCAAACACACAGGCTTGCGCAGGCGCACATTATACTAATGGCAATGTGCACACACTCTGGTCATCACAGTGTGCTCACAACAGGTCTACGAAAGTGTCACACGATCAAGAAGGCATCCGGCATCCGGTGAACACAGCGTGATGGAAACACGTGGATACATTAAAAAAAATTTTAATGGAGGAGGGAGGGAGGTGACAGTGGTGCGGTGGGTAGAGCAGTCGTCTCCAAACCAGAAGGTTGAAGGTTCAAATCTCGGTGCCTCCAATCCACGTATCAAAGTGTCCTTGGGCAAGACACTGAACCCCCCGTTGCCCCATCGGTTGAAGTGGCACTGCAGATGGCTGCCATGGGTTCTGTACCAGAAACAAATTCCTTGTGTGTAACATACTTGGCCATTGAAGGTGATTATTATTATCCTTACATAAAAATACATGTACAGGTGCAAAGGCAAAAATACAGCATGGGAATAATTGCATATAAACAATATGAGTGTGCACAACTGTGTGTGAGCAATATAGGAATAGGACAATGAATTTTAAAGCTAACAGGGTTAAAAAAGATCAAATATAGAATGATTCATGAGTACAGTGGGTACGGAAAGTATTCAGACCCCCTTAAATTTTTCACTCTTTGTTATATTGCAGCCATATGCTAAAATCCTTTAAGTAAATTTTTTCCTCATTAATGTACACACAGCACCCCATATTGACAGAAAAACACAGAATTGTTGACATTTTTGCAGATTTATTAAAAAAGAAAAACTGAAATATCACATGGTCATAAGTATTCAGACCCTTTGCTGTGTATTTAGTAGAAGCACCCTTTTGAGCTAATACAGTCTTTTAAACTTAAACCCAATTGAGCATCTCTGGAGAGACCTGAAAATGGCTGTCCACCAACGTTTACCATCCAACCTGACAGAACTGGAGAGGATCTGCAAGGAGGAATGGCAGAGGATCCCCAAATGCAGGTGTGAAAAACTTGTTGCATCATTCCCAAAAAGACTCATGGCTGTATTAGCTCAAAAGGGTATTTCTACTAAATACTGAGCAAAGGGTCTGAATACTTATGACCATGTGATATTTCAGTTTTTCTTTTTTAATAAATCTGCAAAAATGTCAAATTCTGTGTTTTTCTGTCAATATGGGGTGCTGTGTGTACATTAATGAGGAAAAAAATGAACTTGAATGATTTTAGCATATGGCTGCAATATAACAAAGTGAAAAATTTAAGGGGGTCTGAATACTTTCCGTATCCACTGTGTGCAGCATGCTGAAATCCTGTGAAGCATGAACATAACACCATAACACAACAAGTATACGAATACATCACTGTATCCATATGATTTATGCACATGTGTTCTCAGTGGAGACTTGCTTTTTCCTTGCAGCACTAAGAGAAGAGACAAACTTACAGAACTTGAAAAAAGAAATTTTCCTATACAATAGGCATGCCTTAGAATTAACCTAAAAATAAGCCATGTCTGGTGCTGTGACAGTCAATCACTCCACCCTGGAGTGGTTTAATGCTGATATGACACAGAATTTAATCTTAACACTTGACTCAGACCCAGTGCTTTGAAGTGAGAGGAATAGGAGTGCGGTGGAACTGGATGAAAATCCACCCTAAACTCCACAAAGGTTTCGGTGACACCCGACAGCGGGCATTCAAGCTGTCACCTCGATGAGCTCAATAGACCGAAAAAAAAAAACAGCCAATGATAGGTCACATGCAGTCTTCCCCTTTCAGCATCAGCAATCAGCCAGCCATCCCTTTGCTAAGTGAAGGCGAATCTCCATCAATAATGGTTTGTCAGTGTCGAGCACTCTGTCTCATCCTCTTTCTAGCTGTATGGATATAGATGGCTGTTTCTTTTCTAGAATATACAACATAATTAATTCTAGTAAACTGTCAAGTGGAGAAAAGAAAGTTTAGCATTAGCCTAATTCCATGGAGTGCTGGGTAGCAGGTTTATGAAGGGAAAAGGAGCATGTATTGAGTGTGCAGTTTATGGAATGAGCAAGGTACCAGCTAATTAGCTGTAGCTGTTATTTTCTAATACCCTCTGCCCTGCATGTCAAATGCAGCTTTATGTTCTGGCATTTTATTTTTGTCACACAGGCTGGCCAAATTTTACAGAGCTCCTGAGAATACAGGCATTGTTTCTGATAGCCTTCTTGTCAGAATTAAATCTTTCCTTCACTAAACTCCAAGTGATGCAGACAGTTCCCTAAAGAACTGCTGGCAGGTGAGCAGATATTGGCCTGTGTGCTCTCAGTTCGATGCTCATAAGCAGGTGTGCAGGATATGCATATGCGGCTCATGGTGTGGGAGCATAAAATAACGTGCCTGTAGGCTGAGCTCACTGACAATGATTGGGAGAAAATTAGCTTCTCCCCACCCACTGAAATAGTTACGTATATACCTACCATTATGGATGCTTGAGTCCATGCACTGAAAATAGGAAACACTGAGCAGCTTCAGAAGAGCCATCTAAGTTAAGCTGGGGAATGGCAAGGTGGCAATTTTTAAGCTTATGGCCTTGTCAAAATATATTAGGCATCTGATTGCCACTCTCATTTTTTGATTTAGCACAGACATGGTATCGACTTAAGTTTGCACAAATCATATTTATGTTGCACCATGTTATACATATACAGTCAATGATTCAGCTAAAAGGGAAACCAATTTCCCTACTGCACCATAACAAAGCCTTTGGAGAAAATGGGAAACAGGTTACATTAATGCCCAGAGCACACTGCATGGCAGAATGGATACTGAATCATTCCTGTGGTCCCCCACAAAAAAATGAAAGCAGTCAAGTAGGAAGTACAATGGCACCCGTGAGAGCGACCTCAAAAAACCACATCTGCAACCTCCACCACTGACCACTGCATCTAGTTGCCGGGCAGTGGTGGGGTTAGAGAATCATGTCTGACGATCACTCCAAAGATCAGTCCTGGATTATCAATTTTTTCCTCTATCAGTGCAGCTCTAGCTAGTGTGTGTGCTTACTGAGTGCAATTTCTGATATGGGCCCCTTCTGGCAACTCAGAGGCCAGAGGTCCCTGGAGAGAGCACATCCTTTAATTCCTATAAACAAATAGACACTGGGTTAGCCAAAGTGCCTCTGCGGTGGCACAAGACCAATAGAATACAGCTGCCTGGCTGGCTGCAGCCAATCCACCTCCAAGAAATGCTCAGGAGGATAAAGATCAGACAGCGAGATGGAAAAAGACAGACAGAATGTGTGAGAGAACACTGAGTGCTATGAAGGGACAGGGAGGAGGATTGTATGTGAGAAAGAAGCTGTAGCAGAGCTGCATAAAGAGAAGCAAGCAAACCTTAAGGACGTAGGGAAAATGATGCAAGGTGGGAATGTGTTTGTGTGAGACAGACAGAGAGAGATCCGATTCCTGCTTCTATAATTGAAATTCATCTGAGGCTGAATATAAGATCCATCATACTTTTATTCCTGACATTTGCGAATAGAGACAGATTTAGATAAATATAAAAATCCAACCACATTTCATTCCTAATACCTTCATAATCACAGCCTCATTCCTCATAGGCCATAGTTTAAACATTCTTCTTGTGTATCAATCCTTTTTCCTGCAGTTTTTACCCAGTTTTCCATCAGTCATGCAGGAAAGTAACTAGGAACATTTACTCAAGTACAATTTTCATAAATGGTAAGACAAAAGGTATTATTTCTGATTGCTAGTAAAGTAATGTGTTGCATCTCTGGGACTTGAAGAGTTATTTGAATGCAAACGCCTGACAAGTTCAGAGGGGAAACTGTTCTCTGATAGAGCTCCTCGCACCTCCTATAATTTAGAATGTTGCTTTAATGCTGAACAATTAATTTTACAAACCTATAAACTTGTGTTTTTATGTAGGATCATAATCTGAAATGCAACTATAGCTGTAAAACAATATGGTGCTGTAGAAGGTATAATATTCTCCTCTAAAATATGATAAAGTACAAGCATCAAATGGGATAAATTTGAAATAATGAAGTTAAGTACAAGTAGCTCAAAATTATACATGAGTATTGCTCTCATTTATTTACTTTCTGTGTTATTAATGCAGTGCTTATCTACATGTAAATCATATGTAATCCATCTGTGCATACTACACAAACTTCCATTGCTAGTGTCATGCTGATCACAGTATAACATGTACAGTATACTGTAGGTGTAAGACAGTATTGTATGTCAGTGCATTGAGCTGACTGCTCCTTGAACCTGAACTGCATCTTCATCAGTACTTAAACAGATGGAGCTAGCATCTCTTTGCATCTTACTGGGTAGGTCGCCAAGCTCACTGTTAAACAGTTTTAATTAATCCAGGCCTCTGCTGGGTTTGTTTCTCCTAATCCTTACATGCTCACGACTGGGCACCACCACCCGCTTGGTGTTACGCAACTCCACCTGCCAGGCAAGATACAGTTCGTAAACACACATACACCTCAAAAGCAAGCTGTCGTGCAACAATTTAGAACTGGTAACACCTGTATGGAATGTATCTTTAACTTCCGTCTTTATTTTATCTGGTTCTGTTTTTTTCCCTTACTACTAGGGATAAACAAATTAAAAGAAATAAAAAATGTGTAAATGTATCTATAAAGGTTTAATGACAAATATTTTCTGTTGTCTGTAGCATCAATAGTAAATGTTAGACTTTAGTGTGATTCCTTCAGTATCAAACAGCAAATTCTTCTTTCTAGAATCACAAGTTTGAACCAAAGTTTGTCATATTGAAAGAAAAACCCCACAAAAGCTGCAGAATACATAATTTCTTCAAGGCCTGTACAGCCTCAAGAACGCAGTTACACAGTTACCTTGAGATCATATCACTATTGTGCTCTCTAGCTAAAGTGCACCTAGCTCAGGTATATATTTTCTTTTGGTATTCATGTAAAGATAGTAAGAAATTAACTGATACAATAAATGTGGGTGAGGCACATGGAGAAGATGGTGATGATTACAAATCCGATGCATAATTGGTCACTTACAAATACCACAAAATCTCTCCCACAGACAAATGGAGTGAATGTGTCTGAAGGGCAGTCACACAGCAATACTGATTAAAGTGAACGACAATATACGAACGTTTGCAAAACTTATGAGGCTTTCTGAAGCTGGCAGGTTTAGCCACAGTGCATGATTTGTCTCCTATGTTGTACTTCTAGTGATCTGTTATTTAGTATATTAGTTGTGGTTCAGAAGTCACAGAAAACAGAGTTGAGGAAGACATGACAAAAAAATCCAACAGCTCTGTCTGGTGGTATCAATGAGGAGAAAGGGCAGGTGGTATAGCTTCAAAGCACTTTGGATAGATAGGGGTTAGTCTTGTGAAAGATGTTTTGATGTGAACCAGTGCAGCAATATTGACAAAGGGATGCTTGCGATACAAACCGTGGATGATCTCATTATCGATGCATTGATATAGATCTCCAGCAATTAAATTCCAACCCCATGGACAGGGCACACAGATTGTAAGACCTTTTAGTTTTTCACCATCTTTCTTGTATTATTTCCCTAGTGTGGACAAACTGCCAATTAAGATTCAAGACCAATTTTTTTCAATTTATTTCAGCGATGCATTACACTCAAGCGGTTGTGCTCTTCTATTCTGCAGGCACATTTAGATGGTGACGTTCACCACTTGATTGAGGTTCAGTGCTCATCCGCGGTCATGGAGAAATGTGTTGCAACTTAGAGAAGCCCTCTAAATGACACAGCAGCTTAATTTACTCAGGATTGAGCGCCATATTCAATATGTCTCATCATGTTTAAACACAAGAGGAAGTGATTTGCAAAACCCCTCTGAGTTTTCAACACTGACAACTGCTGTGAACACTTTACGGGCTTAGCAGAGCAGCAAACAAACTAGAGACCTCCCCATGTCACTGCCTCAAAAAAGCCATTCAGTTAATCCTATGTCCATAGACATTGATAGGGAAGGGGTGGCATCCAAAAATGAATAAAACCGCTTCAAAGCCCCCTATTGCTACAATCTCTGGTCCCTTTTCTCACTACAAATCTTCCCTGAAACCATTAATCTCTGTATCGTGCATCGTAGATCTGGTGGCAAGTCAGGGGGCTTGAAACATATTACTCTCTTCCTTTAAAAAAAAAACAAAAAACAGGCTGACACATTTTCTTCATTACACCTCGGTTACAGCAAGGATAGTAGTCTTTTAATCTGGTGGTTTGGTACTTTAATCTGCCTCACATATGGTCTTCTGGATAAATCAGACAAGCTCCATTCTGCTCTGCACTAGACT
>NW_018127917.1:1392276-1408810 GCF_001952655.1 Monopterus albus
TCTTTCTAGACCGTCATTTCTGTCTGACACCATCACACTACGAAGGTTTCTGTCACCTACTGTTTTAGCATACAGCATGAAGAAGTTCTCACTTTATTTGAATCTGGTTATGTGACTGTGTATCTGTTTTAGTGTGTGGTGTAAGAGAAACTTGTAAATAGAAATGACATCCACTGTTCTATGCTGTCAGAATAATCTAGAGCTAACAGCTTGCTACTTCTGGGCTTGTTGGGTTGATCATTTTCTATATTAATAGTATTTCAACAATCCCCATACAAAGACTAAATCCAGATTTACTTTGTAAATAAGAAATATACCTTCAAAATACTGTTGACATGTGTAACAAAGCAAAGAGCTAAAAGTCTAACTCTAGAACATAACCTTACTTACCAATGTGATGGTAATTTAAAAAAGGTTTGCAATTTCATTGTGGATCAATAGTCCTGCTTATAAGCCCTAAACTATCAGTTGATCTCAAATCAGTGAGGAGGATGGTGTACAAGCAAGTACTTATGAAGATCCATCATCTGTAAATTTTTACATTATGTAAAAACTTTCATTAACTTTTTGTGCTTTGTTTATTTTAACCCAAAGTACTTCCCGATGGGCAAAGAGGCAGAGGTACCTTTAGCTGAAGCTACAGAGCCATATGCAGCGCCCCTCCCCTGGAACAATATTCTCGGATATTCGCTGATTAATACTACCAAAGCTTCGAAGCCCAAAAACTGCCCTTTGGGATAGCCCTACTTGTAAAATACTGTGAAACAGTGGAAGACCAGCCTTGTCACAGGACTGAATTTAACACCAGTGTAGCATGTGTATCTGTGAAATGAACTAAGAGGTGTTGCTTTGGCTTGCGTAAATCTTGGCACAGTTGACTCCATAACCCAAGCGCATGTACTATTAATTCACATGTTTTCCCCCAAAAGGTCTTCATTTCCCAAGATGCTGCAGAGAAAACACATCAATCATGCAATTCTGTTGAGCTTTTGTGGTTTGACTTGCCTTAGTGTTCATAGCCAGAGCAATTTAAAAGATCCCCTGTGAGATGTTTATGACAGGGTCTTTACTGGCAGCCTCAGCAGAAACTTGCAGATGACATTAATTCAAATTTCTAAATGCCATCATACTTGTCCCAAAACATTCAGTACAACTCTTGCACTAATTAAAATGTTAACAAAATATGGGAGTGCAAAGTAGTTGCTATTCAAACTTCACTTATAATAACCCCACTAACGGCTTGTTAAAAGCAATAAACAAGAGGATCAGCAAATCGAGGGCAAACAGTTAAATCTGGGTCATGAAAACAAATTTGAAATATTCCACAGATATCTGACAGCCTTTTCAAATAAAATGATTTTACTCTCATTACAATAAGCTGAAAGTGAGTTGTTTTGACACTGAGGCTGAGGAATCCAAGCGGATGTGGTTAGGATTAAGCAACAGGATGAAGGTTTGTGGTTAAAAGGTGAGGTGGATATCACTTCTGTTGGCACATATTTTCAGACATGACAGATGCGGTAGGTACACTAACTGAGGGAGAGCACTGCATTTTTTAAAGCAAGGATTAAACTCCATTAGTTGTCATTAGATGAAGCAGTCACTTCCACTTCACTACAATGGATTTGTGTAACAGTGGGTCCAACATGCTCCATTTTTCTCTGTGATTCATTTGTCATTTGTCTGTGTTGAGTGTTCGCCTTGGACAGAGAGCTCAAGGAGGTAAGTGGGCTTGGTGCCAGGGAGTTTTGGCACTGAAATGCCATTAAACCCCTACTCCCCAATTTACAAAAACACACACACAGACACACAGCTACATGTGTATTCAATCCTTCTTGGGAAATGACATGATTGCGCATCACTGAACACTGTCCCTTCATAGTTTTTCTAAATTACATTTTAATTACTCTGAATCAATTTAAAATGTTAATTTCAGACGCAAAGCACACTCATCCACCACACAAGTGGCGGTCTACACAAGCTCTGCATGTTCTCATGGTTTCCTTTCATTTTATTATCTATTAAATTGCTCTGGTCACTCCACAAAGCCTCCGTTTCTCCAATTTGAGTTGGGAAACTGTTTTAGAGAAACACCAGAGGTATTTATTTCACAATATTTTCTGGACAGGGGATGATTCAGCGGTCTAGAACTTGGCTAGGCTAGAAGAAATCAGCCTGCAGCAGGTTGACCAATGGATGCAACACTATTCAACAGCCACGGTTAATCTTTCTGCCACCATCTGCATTCCTGTGTCTCCTTAAATTCTCTGTTACATGGTCACTTGGAATCATTCCATGCACAAATTCATACACCTCTAAACAGTTAAACATTTTTATCTGTTCACCATTTGCTATACATTGCCAAGGACATCAGCAAATTTGCCTTAGGAACCATAACCAAAGCTTAATGTGTTTTTAGTAACACATTTTTATCAACAAACTCATATCACACTGACAACAAAAATTCAGCATATAATAAAAGTAAGATAACTGTCAGAAATGTGGCTGCCATGTAGAAAGAAACTTTATTTAATCATCCTCTATCCGTATGAGATATTGATTCTAAATTTATCATTGCCTTCTTGCATTTTCATGCCGTTTCAAAGGGATTATTGATTTATTAGCCTTTGCATTTAATTGTGAGTGTGTGCACGCATGTGAAATCTGGAGCAGAAAGACCCTTTCAGCTTATGATTTATAGTACTAACCAGTACTTCATTTAGAACCAGTAACATGTTTGAATGATATCTTCTACTTTTAAGTTTGATTTTATCATTCTTTCTTACAGTGAAGCCATGGTGGCATCTTCACATCACTGTTTTGCTATCATCCACTAACTTTGCATTCTTGTTTGGTGGTGTGAAATGTACAGCACTGAGTGCAAGACATGTCTTAATGTTTTTAATTAGATATTTTTTAAACCTGATATTATGTCATGCTAAAACCCAAGAGAACTTTTTTTAAGTGAAAGAAAATATTATATGCTTTATTGGGAACATAGAGCAGCTATGTGTGAAAGCCCCGGCAAGGCTTTGTTCAAACATAGCAGGAACTAGCCGGATACAAACACAATTTTCACATGATATGCAACATCACACGAGACAGCAAACCGTTATTCTTCTGCACAGAAGCTGAACAGTCATTTGATTTCCATCTTGGCTCAATTTCCAACCATTCTGTGTTAGATCACACTGCTAAACCGTATCTTCTCTGGACTCGTTCAAAATAAACTTTGTACTTGCTAGTGATGGATGTTACATTTATGTTTACTGTATCCCCAAATGTCATTGCATGCCCAAAATATACAGCACTAAGAGAGAAAGCAAGAAGCGGTGGTCAAGTGGGCTAAAGTGAACGAATTTGAATTTGTAAATAGAGTGTTCTCTTTGTTCTTCTTCTATTCTCTCTCCTATTTTAAATGCACATATTTTCCTATTTTTCTTGCTGACCTGCAAGTACATGGACTCAATGCATTTGCAGCACTTGAGAACACTAGGGCGAGGATAGTTTAATTAAATCATCTCATGGATCCAACACAGCACTCTTGTATAACAACTGTGGTCAGAATAAAAAAATAAAATAAAAAATAGTAATAGAATTGATGAGTTTAAACATAAATATAAAGGTATGTGTCAATCAAGATATATTAAAGAACAGGCTCAAAGATTAATTAGATATTGTGGGTGTGGTGTATGAATGTTAACACTTTGTAACAATTCTTTAGTATATTACTTGTGTGGTGTAGAAAATAATTATTTAAGAATGTAATTAAGAATGTTAACACTGTTATAATCTTTTTTTTAGTATAATACTTGTGTGGTGTAGAAGTGAATCATTTACTGCTTGCAAACCAATGATGGTAAGATGATGTCATGGGGTAGGACTGGATAAGTCTGACTTCTTCCTACTCCATTCAAGCATGTACTAGGTATAAGCAAATTGATATTGGATTAGCATTTGTTGGATATGTGTAAAATTATGTGTGTTGACATATCAACTGTCTTTACATGCTTGAAAGAATAAATCAAATCAAATCAAATCAATAAATAATCTCTCTGCTGCAAAAAAAGCAGACAGGGCCAAGAGCTGAACAATGTATCAGCCATACCAATCATATTTGCCAGCTAGAAAATCAAAGCAGGCACTTTATGAATTTGCACACATGATGTCAGTTTCACTAAAGGACAACACTAAGCATGAAGATCCATTTGTTTCATTGGAGACAAAAACCTAACGTGGAGGATTATCTGTTCAGCAAATTAGGCCACAGAAAAACAACTAATGTAGTAAAACTGAGAGAAAAAGATACAAACAGGCCGATAATCCGCTTTAACAAGATGAGTGATCATGGCCTTTTGTCAGTACGTTGAAGCTGCACAATCAATGGTGGTGATTTAGCCCTCCGTGAGCTCCAGAGCCCCCTTTGTAGCAGAAGTCTGGATATTCATTTATCAGGCACGTCTTCCACAAGACAGCACCTGCGCCTGCTGATCGGGCGTAGTGGCAGAAGGAGGGAGACAATTTTATGGGAAGCCAGAGAGGATGAAAGTGGGGTAAATTAGTCCAGACAGAAAAGGAAAGACAGAGAGGACAAGGAGGAGGGAAACACAAGAAATGGAGATTCAAAGGGAGGTGAATGGTCTATATTCGTTCACTTCCTTGCTGTCAGGTAAATGCCATGTGGGCATTTTACAGATGAGACTGTAGCTTTTGGCATTTGAATGCACCACCTACACTTTACCCTATTCTCCTACTCACTCATTTATGCTGTACACTGTGTCTCCTCTTACACAGGCTCCACTGAGAATGGCCCAGTGTTTGACATTATCTTAATCTACTATACTTTAAGAAATATCAATAAGTGACATCCACAGTGTTGTCCCTATCATTCATTTGGTGGGGCCAGACGAGGTGGACAACCCCCCCACCCCATCCCCCACCAAAAAACAGTACAAGGCAGGAGCTTCTTCACTGTCCTGTGCTGGGACTGCTATTCTCTCACGTCCCAAGTAGAGACAGGTTGAGTTGAAGAGAACGTGTTATGTGCAATAAAATACATTAATAAATTAAGTAAATTAAATTACTAAAATGAACAAAAACTGGCACCGAGGTGATGGAAACTGCAAAGTCCTTGTTGGTAGCTGCAGTTACAGTTATAATTTTTGTAGCAGTTACATTTTTAAAATGAAACAGAGAATTTTCTAGAATATCTGGAATTTGTAAACCACGTATTTGCAAATGCCCAGGTTCCCTCAGAGGCTTTTAAATGCAAGTACAGGTTCTTGGATAAATAAACATTTTTCTCATGGATAACAACGTGCCCACTTTCAGATTTGGACCACAGTGACAACACTGTGCTGACTTTATCAGCTATCACAAGTTTTTCCTTCATGTGCAATTTAGTTTATACCCCGAGGCTTCCAAAATATTTTGAACATCATCACCACCTCTATAGCAAATTTCTCTGAAGGCTATGAAGCTCATGAAAAATACATTTTTAAAGTTTTGAAAGTTTTTAACTCTGCCTCCAAGCATCTCTGCTCACAGAACAGCAAAAATAACAATAGTTGTAATATTGAGACAGAAAATGCCTGACAAAAATCATCCTCTTTGTCCAGTAATATGAGTGATTGTCCCAGGAGATTTGGAGGAACTGTGAGCAAACCCACAGCCGGGGCACCTTGATAAATTTGACTTTCTTGATCTTAATTCTGCAATATTCTCACTGCCATTATTGTCTAGCTACAGGAATGTAGGTCAGAGGGAAGCTGTTGATGTCCTACTGAAAAGTAAATTTAGATTTACACTGCTGCCCAGCCTGTCACAGCTCCTGACTCAGAATGAATGTCGAGTTCACACCCATCCTCAGAGGTAAAGCCTGAAATTTCATTCCTCCTTTATTCTGCCTTCTGTTTTTTTCACCCATTTATTAGATGTCTGACCCATACTTAGGTTTTATTGTGCTGACCTCTATCAACTGTAGCAATTGTGAAGAGAACAAATAAGAAAGTCAGGTCATGTTTTATATATAACAACACAGACCATGCTAGGAGAAGGGATGGGGCGACAAAGCACAGGAAGTTCACTGCTGAGACCCTGCTGTGTTTAATCCTAATCAAAACCATATTCAAATCATGTGTTTCAAATCATGCATGAGTCTGGATAACAAAGAAAAAAACCAAACTACAGCTTTTCAAACTTGCACAGCATAAAAAATATTGGCTACTATTTTAACCTGACACACTGGTTTAATTGTATTGCTTGTGAGATGCAGTGATCCACCTCACTGGATACACCTCAACTATCCTATTAGCCAGGTTTCCGACCTCTGAATCGCTATCCATGTATAAAATGTTCTCTTGCAATTCAATGAAATTGCCACTGAGTCTGACTATCAGGTTACTATTCCACTGCTAAGCAGCCAAAATGTCAATGGCTAATTACTAATGGCTGCCTTACTGTGGTTCCCAAGGTCTTAGCTAATTGGCTATTTAGACTTAGGGAAATGGCACTGCCTCAAGGCCAGTCACCCACGGATACCTGGGAATGAGCAACCTGACTTTCAGGAGCTGGAGACAGTAGAAGATTAATCAGTGAAGTGCAAGTAGACAATGAGGTAATAGGTTTGAAGACTTGGTACAACATTTCTTAGGTCAGAGTGCAAACCTCATGTCCCATGTAAAACAGTATAAAGGGCTAATGCTCTTTGTCGTGCAAAATTGAGTAAATAAATAATTTAGTAATTAAGCAAATAACATGAGAGAAAAGTACAGTGCTAAAAGGGTATTGGCTTAGATGGAACTTTTTTCCAACAACCCAACTTCAGCTCCCAGTTAATGCAAAGTAAGGCTGCCAACCCTAATAAATGATATTATGCCTAATTTATCATTACAATAGCTTTGATGCTTAGTAGTGACAAAAGAAGTAGTCCCTCATCACAATCAAACTTACTTTACAATGTTGGAAAGACCTTTTTTTTTATTTGACAGACAATAACATGAGCTTTCCAAAAATAAAACACAATATAACATCAATTTTGACAACAAGCTGCATGTGATGTAATCACTTCCTGCTCTGTGGTGGGGATTTTGGATCACTATCTGATAAATAGTGATGCACTGACAGACAGATTCAGCAGTCGGCTGGACTGAAATGAGTATATATGTATTTGCTGTATTAAAAGAAGTTATGTAGTTGTGTTTATTCCTCTATTCTTTCTGAAAGATGTTCACCTCTAAGAATGCAAGGGGCTACTTTTAAACACAGTAACACTG
Source organism: Monopterus albus (assembly GCF_001952655.1). Lineage (NCBI taxonomy): Eukaryota > Metazoa > Chordata > Actinopteri > Synbranchiformes > Synbranchidae > Monopterus > Monopterus albus. The sequence continues at coordinate 1,399,551 of NW_018127917.1, forward strand.
AATCATTTCTCTCATAATCCCAAATCCATGGCAGATATGACTGAGCTCAGAGATATTAAGGCTAGGTTTAGATGTAAATTTGCAGATGAGTGAAAAGGATCTGTATATAGACTAATTGCATTTACAAAACAAATTGTTGTTGTGTAATTCTTAGATTTGCTTTAAAAAAGGTTCAAATTGTGAGAATTTCTGAAACTACAGTTTCAGAATTTCAAGCTTAAATCCAAAGAAACCTGCAGGGACCTCACACATTCTCCTGGAGGTCAATATGAGAAAAACAAGGACTTCTGATAACATAGGATGATATAAGCTAGTATACAGAGAAGAGATGATCTGTTCATAATTAAAGAAAACAAGTTTAGGCCGAGGAAACATTTATTCTGTGTTCTTTTCACCTTCTTGTGTTCTTTTCCACACATTTCTTCCCTCACACTCAAAATGTTCACTGCTGGGAGTTACTCAGTATACACGAGGACACGAAACACTTCAAAATAGATCACAAGGTACAATGTGGCTTGTATTGGGCCTGATTGAGGCAATGTAGCATTTTGCTTCTGAAACTGACTGGGTAATGACATACCTATACTTTTAAAAAGTTCATTATTGAGTAAAATACTGCAGCAGAAATGAATCAATGTCTGTTGCAGGCAAATGTTACATATAATCACCTAAGTACAGTGTTTATAGGATATACAGTACATCCAGCAGTTACAACTGAAGAATGCCTGAAAACACTCCAAACTGCTACAGTATGGCTTCTTTTGGCTAAAATTATATTTACTGCCTTTCAATTTCTTCAAATGTTCAAGTTTTACAAGCACATATGTTCATGTCTATTTTTACAGTTTTTAATGGTTTGATCATGATAAAGGAAGCTGTATGCGAAGATAAACTGGCAGATACATGTTTACAGGCTGCGCATGCTCAAATGGACTGCAATCGGTTTCTGGCAGGCAGTCGCCTTTTGGCACGACAGACATGATTGCAGGGGTTTTTGATTGTGCGCAGGGGGTTTTGGCACCCTCCGCAACAAGCATGCTGCAGGAGTAACACCTCAGGACAAGCATCAATTTGCATCTGAAGGACTAAGGACAGATGGTTAAAAAGCAGAGTAAAGGAGGTCATCTATGTCAAACTGAAACAACTATCACTAAACTGAGAAGGTGGTCTACAACACCACTTATAATTGCAAAGGCAAATTAATACCCATCCACATTTTGATTTATGTGACCCCAATGACCCACAGGACTACCAGGTGTACCAATGACCCACATGACCTCCAAGGTCCTCCAGGTTTTAAGGACTCCACTGAAGTTAAACTTGGGTCTCCCCAGCACTGAACAAGCAAGTCCAGTTCCTGATGTTACCACTTTGGAGATGTGTTTGCATTTTAATTTAATGTATTTTATTTATGCTTCATCTTTATTCAGTCTTTATTGATTTTATTTAGAATTTTAATGCTTATTGGTTTTATTGCTTTTCTTTGCATATGTGAAGCACGTTGAATTGCCTCTGTGTATGAAATGTGGTATACCAATAAAGCTGCCTTGCCTTGTTTAAGTTAAGAGCTAGGCTACCGTGTGTGAGCCTCAGCACACTCTAGTCCACTACTACAAAACACTAAGCAGCTGAATTTACAGAAAGGTAGGCCAGCTTGTATACAACACTCAGCAACTGTTTGTGTGAATAATGAATTATCTAATAGGTGCAGTGACACACATGACTAAACACCTTAATTATCACAAGCCCCACAGATAACAGAATCCTGTGCTACAGGACATATGTTAGATGAAAGAGGTGAGCAATGTATTTGTGCTCTCCCTTAATGTCTCAGTTCAATATTAAAAACATGAAATGGAATTAAACAAGAACATTTAATGTTTTTTCAAACCCTACTGCTGATTCAAACCATCTGGTGGATGCCTTAGTCCCTTTTATGTTGCATAACCAAATAAACCAGACCAACTAATAGATTGATTCATTCCTCTAACCCCAAATATCAGAGAGGTGTTTTTCCCCAGTGGCATTAAAAAATGGCAGTCAGCACTATGGGCTTTTACACTGAGGGCACAGAGCGGCAAGTACACAAAGTTCTATTTTCAGCCTTTATCCACTTTCTCCTGAGATGTAGAAGTCTTATCCTGGTGAAACAAAATGTCAGCCAAAGAAAGTGTTCATCCCTTTTTGCAAGACTGCAAAGCAAATGAAGTGACTAAAACAGCCACTGACACAGGTTGTGTTTGTTTGCAATTGGAACAATGACCCTCACCTGCCCACTGCAACCTCCTATGATAACAGATTACATACTGCGGAATGGCTAATCAGACTGCTGAATAAATTCATACTCCAGAGGTTGTGTGTGTTTGTGTGTGTCATATGCTACTGGTTTCAGTACAGTGGGCTTTAACACAAACCCTCAAACTATTTGCTGTGTCTACAGAAATGACAAATCTTTGAGCCTAACTGAGCGAAGGAGAGGTCAGACTCCAGACAAAAGCAATTTCCCCTTCAGAAATACAGGCGCGCGCACACACACACACACACACACACACACACACACACACACACACAGTCATGTTTCCAACACTTCAGGAGACATTACATTGATTTACACTAACCAATGCTAACTACTCATTGCTTAAACCTAACTTAACCTCAGCTGTAACATAACCCTTACTGTGCCCTACTGTTACCATAACAAGCAGTGCAAGCAAGTATTCACTCTAAAATTTTAGACTTCACATTCCAGGGACCTGCTTTTAATCTCCAAAAGGGAGCTGAGTTCTGACACTACAACTGTCTAAACAGATTTAAGTTCCGACAACATTAGTAATATCAGTGCACATGCAAATTGATGCTTTGGTAACAAAACTCTACCCATTGTAAGCACATGTATTAATGTCTTTGTGTTGCACTGTGATGTTACCAGATTCATATGGAATTTATTCAAATGGATTTTAAATGCATCGCTGGAAAACTGCAAGACATTACATTTTCAGAATGGAATAAAGTCATGAGGAGTTTTGCATTAGCAGGTTATTATTTCAGCAACATAATGTTTTTCTAGTTTCTGAAGCCATAAGACAGCTCAGATATAGCGTATTATATGCACATGGGTGACAAATTAAAGGATGAAGCTGAATGCTTGACCCCTTTAGTGAGGGAATCTAGTACTCTGCTAGATTTGTCAGTGCAAATAATCAGTTCTGACAGAAATGAATTAGGCTTATTGAAACTTGCAGAGAATGCAAGATGTCCATTTTTTTTCTGCAAAAAAATTCTTGCTCCATAATTGTATGACTGGCAAATATGGATTGTTTGGTGTAGAATGATGTGATGAGTATGGAAATCTATAATATATTAACACTCAATTAAAGTCTCATCCCCACCAGAGCTCATGCCTATCAGTTGTCCCACCAGCTGGCCCATCCCAGGCATGGATCCGTCGTCTCATGCTACACCCTGACACACAGCATGGCGCCAGGACGAATACCACAGCACAGCTCAGAATGCAGCAAGACAAGAAAACTCAGCATTTCAAATGGCTGAGCAGAACCTGAGCCCTGGAATCTAGTGGAGCCTTTTGTGGGGAAGAGTGACAACAGATCAATACCTGTGATTAATTAACTTCTAATGAGTTCATCTGAGCGTTGAGAGACCCAGAAGGTTGGACACATCCTGTCGTCTCTTTCTCTTGACCTATCCCATCCCCCGCCCTTCCTCGCCTCCTCTCCTGTGCATATTGATCTGATTTGAAGGCAGATGAAGATCATCTTTTTCTTTATTTGTGATGTCACTCTTGCCTCTTTGGGTTCTATCTTACTGGACAGTTAAATAATAAAGATACTAATAAATAAACATTTAAACATGTAGTGCAGCTATCTGAAATCAATTATCGGTTTCCAATCCATGGTCAATACCTGTCTCAAATTGCAGCATCATGCAGGAACCTCAGTGTTAACCATTTATGTTACAGTGATGATCAAATGCTATTTAGATTACCTGATTTCCTGTTGCTACTAAAGTTGGAGCTGCAGAAGTCATTGTAAAGTCAGTGAAACAATGGTAGACACACAGGTTCCCACATGTGATTACCCCAATAGTCATTACGATCCTTCAGAGAGTAAGAATGAAAGCTGGCAGTGCAGAAGCAATGGAGATGAATGGTCATGTGAATAGGGAAGTGGACTGGGGAGCCAAGACTCCTCATGTAGCTTGTTCTGCCATTTTCTCTCTCCATTTCTCAGTTCTGGGGGCTGACTTATTTGTCTTGCAGTGAAATTAGTAATCACACCACCATCCATCATTGGCTGACCCGCTATTGATCGCTAGCGCACCCTCTCTTTTCAACTAAATTATATTAGGAAAAAAGAATAACAAATGTCTGCACACTGTTAACAGTCTGCACTTTTGCACACCTCAGCAAAAGGCTCAGAAAAAAAATCAGGCATTTTTGTGTAACATCAATGAAACATATCTGTTCAAAGAGATTTAAGTTGTAGTTTTGACGGTGACACGTATGGAACAGGCTTAAACCGACACTGACTCTGAAGCGGGAGGGAGACTCAGCTAGCACAGCTTGTTATACACCAGTGACACCCCAGTGACAAATGCTGTATGCTCTCCTCTTGTCCTAAACAATGTACAGGGTGGAATGAGACGATACAAGTCGTAAATGTTCAGAGGTGAAGTACATGCCCTCTCCTTTAGAAAGATTTTGCAGATTCTGTATCTAAATATAAACTTTCAATTTCTACTACTGCAATCAAAATGTACTGCAGTGCTCCAAAATGAGGTCAAGAGCAGCATTTTTTTGTCTAGACTTTTTCCATTACACAGTCAATAACAAACACAGGCACGAAGCTCACTACTGTGCTGCCCCGTGACTACCAAAACACTGTACACAGAGGTCACTTGTCACCACATATTCTCTTGTGAATTACAATGGCATGACTACAATAGGTTTTGCTGCTGCAAGTTGGATTATGAGCTTACTGGCTTGCAGACAGTGTATGATACAAATACTGACATGACACAGACAGACCGTTGGCGTGTGTGGGAGAAAGCCATACACGTGAAAAATACAGAGAAGGAAAATGTCACTGTGACAGAGAAGCACATTAAAGCAGTATAAATTACATTACAGCTTTCTAATTGCACAGCGAGAAAGAGATTGCGGGAACCTATAGGTAATAGCTTCACAGCTTCCAAACCCCGCAAAGAGGCAGATCAGAGAAACTGAGATTAGTGTGGGAAAAGGCAGGAAAGAGCTTTAGACCCAGTGTGCATGGCACACAATGTCAGCATTAACTGTGTGAGTGCGTGCATGTGTGTTGGTGTATGCAAAGTGACAGAATGGGATGGTAAGGTTCATGTAGTAAATCCATTAGCAGCAGATGAACACCAGGGCAAAGCACTGAGGTACATGGCCTTTTACACAGAGCCCAGTGTTTCACTTCTGAGCAAGAGGCTTCACTCACATTTTCCCATTTACAAATCCTTAATCCCTAACCCCAGATATGGGACACTTTAGTCAAATTAAGCACAATATACAGTAATCACAGTACAGCAAACTCTAATCCCACAGCCTCCATGTTCTCTGAAGTGTACTGCACATGTATGAAAACAATATACATGTGCAGACGACAATATAACAACAGTCAGATGTACCAAAAAAATGGTACATCTGACTGGCTGCTCTCTAACAGACACATGAACATCTTTCTACCATTATCTAAATCCTTCCTGTCCTCCTCACAATTCCAACCTCATGTCCCTGTGGATTCCTATATACACTTTAGATAGACCCTCACTCATCCAGCATTGTGGTTTCTTCAAATTCTGTGCACTGTGGATTTTGAACTATGGATGCCCCAGGCAACCAGCAGCGAACTGAGAGGCCCTGCGGCTTGGCCTCCAATCTATCATACCTCACCTGAAACCATGAAGAGACAGGCTCCCTCCATCCAGCACAATGGTAGATTTGTTTCAGACTAACACACATCACAAGTATTGATCCTATCAACAGACCACTGAAGCCCAGTGCTTCTTAGATTCCAGTCACATTGAGCTTGTGTGTGGAAAAAAGAGAATATGACACCACATCAAAAAAAAGTTATTACTTGGTAAACTGGAGGCGGCATTTCTCAGTGTTGGAACTTGAATTAGACACTGATCATCAAGAAATCATAAAACTTCTTAGGGAAGTTTGTGGAGTTCCCAGAATCAGGAACACTAAACTGAAATGACTTCTTTTTTCCTCACTGAGCACAACTAATTAGATGTTCTAAGTGCTGTTTTAGTGTTTATGGTCACTCTCTGATCTTTAAAATTGTTTACTTAAGAAGTTAAAGGATTAGCCTTCTTTTCTAGTTCATATCTTAGTTTTTACTATCGTCAACTCATTCACAAGACTGTTAAGGTTGGACCTAATTGTTCAAGAATTGCTTTTATGTGCTACCCAAAGTCATAAAATAGCATGTAGTTTGTTTCTATCTTGATTTAGAAGATTGCATAACCTCATATGAACAAAGTATCAAATTGTTATTAAGATGACGTACATTAGCTCAGAAAGATGTATTAGTTCAATAATTAAGAGGTGGGCTAACACAGAGCTCATGGGTCTGAATTCCATAGTACTGTATACATACATTTGTTTACATCCAAGTCTATCAATCAGCAGACCAAGGCTACCTACTGTCCTCAAAATGTACAAATATGTGAACAATTTAAACTAATAGGAAAACTGCTTGAGCCAAAGATGGGATGAGTAATTGGCATCACTTTGGATAAAGGTCATTATGTTTGATTTTCAAAATCTGTTGTGAAAACCAAATTCTCTCAGTACTGCTAACAGTAACACTGCTCTGTTACACTCCATTACAGCACTGCCTGGCAAGAAAGAGCCTTTTTGTGATTGAATCATTCTTTTTTTTTTACTTTGCTGTTGGAGGAAACCCAACTATCCCAGAGAAATGCCTAATTGACCACTTTGCTCTTAACTTTATTGTGAACTATTTTTATTTTTAGTTATTATTTGGTGCTGAAAACAACTCTTCATGAACTGATACCATCCTCCAGCCAGACTTCTGCTGATGTATGTAACTTAACTGGACATTCATAGCTGTGTTTAGCCCCGATAATTACACAGTACAGTACACAGAACAGCAGCCAGACACTTGCTGAAAAGCCAAATATTACAGTGCATAGAAGAAGGCAAAGTTCTCTGGGAGCAACAGCGTTTTCATGTCAAGTTATAAACTCTATGTAGCAAGATGTATGGCTTTTTTCACTCCCATTTCATTGTTATATAAAAGTGTAATTGCCATGTGAACAATGGTTTTACTGTAGGTATAAAAGTGTCACCTTCACATTTTTTACATCAATCTATCACATGCTAATTAACATACTGCCTCAGATTTATGTCTCTGTGAAGGTTGGCCTGCCCTCATCACAAACTCCCACAACTCTGCACCACTCATCAGCTCATCCATTCTGGAGGCAGCGCTGGGCATTTGAACATCAACTGCCTGTAAACCTTCTTGACAGGAGAATGAAGATATATTTCTAACGTCTGTCCATGTATCCCTGGTGATTGTCTGGGAGGATGCGAACATCATCAATAACGTAACATTTGAAAGCAGGTGGGAGGCTGGTGCAACGGCTACACAAACCTCCCACTGACACCTCCACTGGATGCAGTGAAATTAAATTGAATCAAAATGAATTATTTTGCCCCTGGTGCTGATGCACACACAGTGTCTCTCTCACACACAAACAAATGTAATATTACAATATTAAAAGTGCAACTTGCAGGTTGATTTTTTTTTTTTTTTTTTACAAAGAGTGTGCTTAATGTTTCTTGGAAATGATAATCTGAAAAGTAATTGCATATTTTTTTATACTTTATGGGACACAATGGCAGAAATTTAACAAGAAAAGCAGGCCTTCTGAGCAATGCTCTTAAAAGTGCTTCCCCTCCCTCGTAAGTCAAATTACATCACAAAAGAGAGCATGCAATGGCTCTGACTTTGTGTAAAATGCCACAACTACACACCCCAGGACTGTCTTTGAGCAATATATTGCCAAAACCTTCACAGGGTTGCTCTTGCACCAATGTTATAAGACGAAAGCAAGTTAACATAAGGTTCACAAAAAGGACAATTTAAATGCAAATGGAATAAACAAATAAGAAATAAACAGATTCTCCTCCAAAAACAAAACAAAACAAAATGCTAATTAAATTAATTTGCATTTATTGTTTTAATCTAATTTGCATTCTAATGTTTTATCCATTTGTGTGTGCTGTGTTAAGCTCTTTGAATTGTCTTTGTGTATCAAAATGTGCTATATAAATAAACTTGCCTTACCAAAACAAAACATTAGCCATGCATAAGCCTACATACCTGTAGCTGTCGAGTAACCAAACGTTCACAGGGTTGCTATGGCATAAATGTTCCCTGCACCTGTATAATAGAAGCACCAAAGCCACGCGATATCCAGCACAGCACACTCTTACGTGCTAGTGGCAGTCATGCTACATAGCTACAATTAGTCTCAACAAACTTCTCTTCTAATTAACAAATTTATATGCATGACAATAAAACAAAACACAGTCAAAATACCTCGACTCTACACTAATTTTAAGTAACTTAACATCAAATATAAAGACTTAAAGAAAAAAATTGTACCTTTCTGAGAGACTCAATGCAGTCTGAAGTCATTGTGCTTGGGCCTGAAAACCTTAGAAATCTACTGTCTAACCATATACTCTAGTTCCTTTAGATGACATAGCTCTCACCTCCAGTACTAGTGTGAGGAACCTTGGAGTCATCTTTGATCAGAATATGTCCTTTAAATCACACATAAACCAAGTCTCTATAACTGCCTTCTTTCACCTGCGCAATATTATGAAAATCAGGAGCATCCTGTCTCAAAGTAATGCTGAAAAACTGGTCCATGCATTTGTTACTTCCAGGCTGGACTACTGTAACTCTTTACTATCAGGATGTCCCAATAATTCCCTAAAAAGCCTCCAGTTAATCCAAAATGCTGCAGCCAGAGTACTGACAGGAACTAGCAAGAGAGATCATATCTCTCCCATATTAGCTTCTCCCCACTGGCTCCCTGTAAAATTCAGAATAGAATTCAAAATCCTTCTCCTAACATACAAAGCCCTTAATGACAAGGCTCCATCGTATCTTAAAGACCTCGTAGAGCCTTATCATCCTAACAGAGCACTTCGCTCTCAGAGTGCAGGT
>NW_018127917.1:1408919-1422078 GCF_001952655.1 Monopterus albus
GAGGTTTCTTCTGTTAAAGGGAGTTTTTCCTCCCCACTGTCGCCCAGTGCTTGCTCAAGGGGGATTTGTTGGGTTTTCCCTATGTAATAATATTGATAACAGTAAGGTCTAGACCTTACTTTGTAAAGTGTCCTGAGATGACTTTTGTTGTGATTTGGCGCTATACAAATAAAATTTGATTTGATTTGATTTGACTAATTTTAAGTAACTTAACATTAAATATAAAGAGTTAAAGAAAAAAAATCACACCTTTCTGAGAGACTCTACATATATGTGAAAGCAGAAAGTAAAATGACTGACATACAGGAAATGCAGTCACACCACAAAATAAACCCGTACTTGGTTTTGTAACACACATGAGAAGGTACCCGCGAGTCTGAGCAGTAAAAATTGTTGGTCTTTCGTTACTTTGCATTTCACCATTTTCATTGTGATATAGTCTGTGCACTTTCAACCTTTTCACCATCATAAATAGCACTGTGAGCCATATTTCCTATTTACCTAACTTGGTAGTGCCCTTTATGTGACATCACTTCCTTTTTTTTGTGGCAGAGATATAATTGTCTTTCAAGCAACACTCCAAATATTACTGTAATATGTACAGTATATATATATTAAAGTCTAATTTCAGAACTATTTCCTACACATTGATTCACTGGGGTTGCCAACCTGTATGTTACCCTTTAAACACACTGGGGAAGCTCCATCTGTTCCACCTGCTCATTTCACTGTCCGGCCGCGTGTTGTTCAAAAATACAGAAACCAAGAAGCACTCTCCAATTTCTGAATTCATCAACACAAGAGGAGCGTCCATCTGTTTTCAGTCTCCATACGTGGCTGAGTGTAATTTTACCTTTTGAAGGCATCCTATAAGCCAATGCCAGCAAATTAGGAAAAAAGAGAGAGGGTAGCAATTGCAGACTCAAAGCCTTAATTTCCCTGGAGAAAGTGTGCACTCTGCTTGGAGGGCCAGAGTGACCTTTCACTGACAAGACTGGAGCAGCAGAGACAGGAGCAGTGGACAAATGAGATATTAGAATATAGCAGCAAGAGGGGCTGGAGGAGAATACAGACAGCTGGGGATAGATAAATAATCACTATATGGATTTGTCAGGCTTACACGTATTCAAGGAGAAAAAATATACAGTAGTAGTATGTTTTTTTGAGCTTTTGTTATATCAGTGCTAGTTTGTATTATATAATATGCTGATTTATGATTTCATCAGAAATAGGTTACCCATGCTGTGTGTAGGTCCGTGTAGAAATATGAATCTCTAAATAAATTGTAGTGGGCAGACAAATTACTTCTGTTGCTCATCTTTCACTCTAAAGCATTTCATTGGGAACAAAGAGACTTTTGTAAACTATCTGTATAAATATCACATAACAGTCCAAAGCAGCTTTTCATTGTTTACATCCTAATGCATATCACATGCCAGTTACAGGGCACTCAGAACCCTAAGGTATTGAATAGTACAATTTTAAATAGCAGCAGATTGAGTGTGTGCTTGCATTTCTTTGTTATATGCCATTTTTCTGGCAGTGACAGAAAGGTTTTGTAAAACTCAGTTAAAATTGTATCCAACAGAGCTAACAGCTTGTCACTCAGCATGACGCAGATGAAGCTGAGTTTAAGTTGTAAGCCCAGGTGAACTTATCTGCACCACTGTAGGCTTCTATTTAAAGAACACTCAACAGTTCACTTGAATCTTTGCTTTTCAGAGGAAGAGTTCCAGGCTTACTGCATTTTGAGGCGAGTCACCGACTAAAATGACTGCCTAACGCTCCCCAAGAAATCACGATTGTTTTGTCACAGTCCTGGTCAACTTTAGTTTTAGCTGTTGTTCTTTTCCCAGATCTCAGTACGTTGAGAACTGAGCTTTTATTTATTTGCACATGTGGAAATAGATAAAACAGAAAGAAAAAAATTATAGATTCTGCACAAAAGATAAAAAAGAACTCAAGGGGGTTATAAAAACTCCTCACCTCAAAATAAAAAAAGACACACGCATAAAAAAAGAGTGTGATGATAAATAAAAATACAATCCAAGTTGGATTGCAACCCCAAAATGGCTCAAGTAAAATAAATAAATAGATAGATAGATAAATAATAAAAAAAATAAAGGCAGTAAAATCAAATAAGTGAAATCCATAATTGTCTCTTGGACCTTGAAGCAATTTTATGACTATGTATTGTCATTTTGATGGATATAGTCACCCTTTCCCTTTGAGATTAATAAAGTACTCTGTCTGTCTGTCTGTCTGTCTGTGATTCTATCCGTGAGTTGCAAGTTCCCTTCAGTTTTCTCATGCGATGCTTTCCTGTGAAATTTATGTCATTGTTTGCATTGAGACCATATTTACTGGGCAGGGCTCAAACTGAGAAAAGTAATAAAGGTAAGAGACAAAGAGTCTTTGTAAAAGTTATAACCAACTTGTGCAGGGCTATAGCCCTGCCTACACTCACAGAAATATGATTTCACTTGGACATTTCTTAATCACAGCCAGTTTTGTATACAGGATTCTTTCCTTACACGGTGAAGGGAAATTCTGGTTTTATACAATCTACAGCTTACATATTTTCACAGTATTAGCCTTGATTCCTACTGGTAGAACTGTAAGAAAACTGTCCTCAGCAATTCATTGCTGAGCTCTGGGAGCATAGTGACTTCTCTAAAAATAAATCTGATGGGGCAAGAAACAATCAGAAAGTCTTTGAAGTATTAAGCACACCCCCTCATTACTGTAAGTTAAATGTATCTTACAAAGGGCGTCTACTGACTTAGTCCTCAGTGAAAAATTGTCTCCTTTTTTGGGCCATATTCTGTCTGATCAAGATATTTTTCTCTTGGAGCATGATGGCAATACTTAGGTATTTGATACATGACATGCTTGAATTTTTAGACATCACGTCACCTTTAAATGCTGATGGAGCATCTATAATAATCATGGCACTGCTTGTGTACAGCCCACTGCTTTCTTTTAAAGACTTCCAATCACAAAATTTCAGGATGCTCATCAGACAAAGAACAAGCATAATAAAGCACCTTTTTCAAAGGTACATAAGCAAGCTCTAAGCCAACCTGCAGTCCTGTATTAATTACAACTGTGAAGATGAGGATCAGTGCAGTAATCTCATAATATACTTCCTCTACCCACACAGAGAGAAAATCAACAGCAACCCCAGCAGTGACTAATGACTAACACCCACTTGTTTGGTTTAAAGAACACAGTAGCCACTTCAGTTCAATGGATTATGGTGCACTAATGCACATTGTTGTGTTGTGTACTCAAAATACATGACAGGCATAGGCACTAGAAAATATCTGAGAGGCCAGAAAGTCTAAGGCTATATAATATAGAGATAAATAGGAAGGCAAAAACAACAGTGTCATGAGCGAGTGGCCAAACAGACACAGTAGCTGGCAGTTACCTCAGATCTACTGGCCACTCGTGTTTTTATCATTACACTGATTTTGTTTGGCAGATATTTTTGACCAAACAATCAGTGGGAACAATTTAGGGTTCAGCATCTGGTTCAAGGACACTTAAACATACAGAGCGGAGGAGCAGGGACTGAACCACTGACATTGTTGAATAATAGGATCCGACCTGCTCCATCATTTGAGCTACAGCCACTTTGGTGTATGAATCGCAAATTATGTGTATTTTGTAAAATGTGAGAATAGCTTCTCTAGTGCCAGTACTTCTTATATTTTTCACATTAGCTGTTCATTAGCTCATATAAGGTTTCAGGATGGCCTCTACAGTGCCTTGCGAAAGTATTCGGCCCCCTTGAACTTTGCGACCTTTTGCCACATTTCAGGCTTCAAACATAAAGATATAAAACTGTAATTTTTTGTGAAGAATCAACAACAAGTGGGACACAATCATGAAGTGGAACGAAATTTATTGGATATTTCAAACTTTTTTAACAAATAAAAAACTGAAAAATTGGGCATGCAAAATTATTCAGCCCCCTTAAGTTAATACTTGGTAGCGCCACCTTTTGCTGCGATTACAGCTGTAAGTCACTTGGGGTATGTCTCTATCAGTTTTGCACATCGAGAGACTGAAATTTTTGCCCATGCCTCCTTGCAAAACAGCTCGAGCTCAGTGAGGTTGGATGGAGAGCATTTGTGAACAGCAGTTTTCAGTTCTTTCCACAGATTCTCGAGTGGATTCAGGTCTGGACTTTGACTTGGCCATTCTAACACCTGGATATGTTTATTTGTGAACCATTCCATTGTAGATTTTGCTTTATGTTTTGGATCATTGTCTTGTTGGAAGACAAATCTCCATCCCAGTCTCAGGTCTTTTGCAGACTCCATCAGGTTTCCTTCCAGAATGGTCCTGTATTTGGCTCCATCCATCTTCCCATCAATTTTAACCATCTTCCCTGTCCCTGCTGAAGAAAAGCAGGCCCAAACCAGGATGCTGCCACCACCATGTTTGACAATGGGGATGGTGTGTTCAGGGTGATGAGCTGTGTTGCTTTTACGCCAAACATAACGTTTTGCATTGTTGCCAAAAAGTTCGATTTTGGTTTCATCTGACCAGAGCACCTTCTTCCACATGTTTGGTGCGTCTCCCAGGTGGCTTGTGGCAAACTTTAAACAACACTTTTTATGGATATCTTTAAGAAATGGCTTTCTTCTTGCCACTCTTCCATAAAGGCCAGATTTGTGCAGTATACGACTGATTGTTGTCCTATGGACAGAGTCTCCCACCTCAGCTGTAGATCTCTGCAGTTCATCCAGAGTGATCATGGGCCTCTTGGCTGCATCTCTGATCAGTCTTCTCCTTGTATGAGCTGAAAGTTTAGAGGGACGGCCAGGTCTTGGTAGATTTGCAGTGGTCTGATACTCCTTCCATTTCAATATTATCACTTGCACAGTGCTCCTTGAGATGTTTAAAGCTTGGGAAATCTTTTTGTATCCAAATCCGGCTTTAAACTTCTCCACAACAGTATCTCGGACCTGCCTGGTGTGTTCCTTGTTCTTCATGATGCTCTCTGCGCTTTAAACAGACCTCTGAGACTATCACAGTGCAGGTGCATTTATACGGAGACTTGATTACACACAGGTGGATTCTATTTATCATCATTAGTCATTTAGGTCAACATTGGATCATTCAGAGATCCTCACTGAACTTCTGGAGAGAGTTTGCTGCACTGAAAGTAAAGGGGCTGAATAATTTTGCACGCCCAATTATTCAGTTTTTTATTTGTTAAAAAAGTTTGAAATATCCAATAAATTTCGTTCCACTTCATGATTGTGTCCCACTTGTTGTTGATTCTTCACAAAAGATTACAGTTTTATATCTTTATGTTTGAAGCCTGAAATGTGGCAAAAGGTCGCAAAGTTCAAGGGGGCCGAATACTTTCGCAAGGCACTGTATTACACTGATTAAACCATGATTAAGAAATGTCCATGAAGGTGTTCTCTCCATCAGTCTTCCAACCTAGACAAATGCACAGGTCTTGTATGGTGTAATGGATCTCTGTCATCATGGTTGGGTTACGTTTAGGTATGAAAAGTACTTGGCTAGGCTTACCAAAAGATCATGGTTTGAAGGAAACAACTGCTGGTTGGAAACAGGAACAAACAGCGACCTCCTGTATGAACGTCACGTGTTTTGTTGAGCCATCCATCCGCCCCAACCTCTTCCTAACATGGACTTTGGCATCCATTGCTCTTGGCTGCTAGAGGTTGCCTAAAAATACTGAGACATAATAAGCTGCTTGCACAGATGACATATGAGGTCATTTTTTAGCAGCAGAATAGTTTCCAATTGGAGATTAAAGAAGCGGGTATGGCCAGTCATTTTCTATTTTCACAGTATTTTCAACACTCAACATACAGAGACTAAAACTAGCAATGTTGTGTCTCTATTCACTGTTAATGGCTGACAGTCTTGGATTATCTTATTTGTCTGTGCCATGGACCTCCATTGTTGTTCAAAAACAATTAAACACCAGACCCTGATATTTGTTAAAAATGTCCAGATCTCATGCATGTGTGGCTGACTCTTGCTTACTTTGGAGGTTGTAAAAGGTTATGGCCATTTGGAGCCTTTGGGGCAACATTTTGCAAAAAATATTAGGGTCTTGCGTTTTCTAATGAGGAAAAACATCACCTAGTGCATCTGAATGCTTCTCTGAGGTGTTTTTAATTGATTTTGAATAACAGTGGAGGTCTATGGTACAGATGAATACGTTAATCCAGGACTGACACATTAACAGACATTAACTGAGAGTAGAGGCAAATCATTGTTGGTTTTAGTCTCTGTAAAGGGGGTGTTTAAAATACTTTTACAATATAGAAAATGACAGGTCTTATCCTTTAAGGAGGAAATGAAATTACATCTCTGACTGTTCAGGAAGGAGCCTTTAATTGGGTCTGAGTGTACTGGCCACTGGCTGTGTGTAACCGGTGGGTACACACAGGTGGGGTAGCATTCTCAATTTCTGCCCTCAGGTCAGGGGTGAGTCTGTTTACCATAAGCACATGCTCAAAGAGGACTCCAGTGAGTTTCCTCCCCGGTATGTTCCTGGTGGAGGTGAGAAGGCTGAATTGGTAGTTTGGCTACAATAGAAGTTCAGTTTGGTCAATCATTAATACACTCCAGAGGTGCACTTTAATGTGAGGGTGACAACACAAACATACTTGTTCATCTGACCTGCTATTAAATGGCAAATTCAACTTATAATCATAGCAAACTGGTTCGACCAGATTGTTGTCTGGATTTTGCATTTTGAAAATTCATTCTAAAAAAACAATTAAACACTTCAAAAACTATCAATTTTCTAGAGGAATATCAGCGAGCAAAGTAACATAATCTATCTGCAGTGTCTTTTGATGTTGTCAACATGACAAGTCTTCAAAATAGTACTAATTTAAAATTTGCGCTTATTAATTATAGCTGATTAATTACAAGAGGAAATGTTACACATCAAGAGCACAGATCCTGCCTAAACAAGCTGTTGTATTATGTTGTACAAATTAAATGCAATTAAATGAATATGACTTACATTACACTTAATTTCCTCCCATGACATCCTGTCTGCAAATGATGCTGCAGACACACTGTACCTGCAAAAAATCTCGGCATGCGGTAACATACTTCCTTCACCGATGTCCTGGAAAGAGATCAGAGCTAAGCCTGCTGTTTATTAGCCTAAACAGCTACTGTAGATGGAAACGTGCATCCTCTATATGCACATAATGAAAAAACACTGCTTACATTTATGTATAGGCACACTGAGGTGTATATTTGTTCGTTCACTTGGTGTGCATTGCACCTGATGCAACCTCTTTCATTATCCCAGCATAATTGCAGTCAACAACATAGCATGATTAATCAGAGTGTTTTTCTGAACTGGCTGAAATTACTCTCTTGTTTAGAGGAGCACATCCAATCATGACATCATAGGCACATCACAACAAATTAGATGGGGCGGTTTCGATCTGATGATGTTTATCGCTTGATGTGTAGATACATGGGCTTAATCACATTTCTTTCACTTGGTGTAAAAGAGTTTCTCCTTGAGCTCAGGCCAACACATTTGTGTTTAGTGATGTTGTTAGTGCATCATGGCGGGGGGGGCAATTCCACACAAACGCTTTTCTCCTTTAAGCCAACTGAGGGCTTTTTGCACAAAAACACTTCTTCAGTTATTTATCATAAAGCGAGTCCACCTTGTCAAGTAGTACTGCTTTCACCCTGATCTAAGTGCAGTTAAACACAACATCACTATAAACAGTGAAGTGTGTCAAATACTGGTTCCGGGTGTTGTTTCCACCAGCCCCTGCCAAGGTCCTGTAAAGATGGCCTGCTGAGCTGACGGTAATTAAACTCCCCATTTCCACTGATCTCCTTCATCTCCTCCCACATCCTCTCTGCCACCTCCTTCATTCCCATTCACATCCTTAGGAGGGATCCTGAATTAATAATGCAGATTTCTAAGTGTGGGTGTGTTAATTGGCCTGTCTTTATGACCTTTTGAGGAGACAACCAGTAGCTCAGTCTCAGACACCTGCAGAGGGACAAAGTGAAAGCTGTTAACCATGGGATTGTGTGGACACAGCTACACTAGTGGGATAAAGTCAGGGCGTTAAGCTCATCATGCTATATCTAATAACACCTTACCTATGATCATCTCAGGCCCTGAGAGCTCAATGCACAGCAAGTTGAAGTTTACTTAAGTAAGGGATGCTTCTTCCATTACTGGTACAGGAAAATGATACAGAACCTAAATTTGTATATACATGTGCATAGCACAGTAGGAGGAGTACAGTAATATTCTGAGTCACTTTGGTAAAGAAGTTACAGTATATGCCCATCTCAAAATAGACAAACTGAATACAATGCCACAAAAAGTGAGAACAGCCAGGCTAGGACAAGTTTAGTAAAAGGAAGTATGAATTACAGTGCTAGTTTTGACTTACATTTTGAGTATTTGCAGCCGATTTCTGTATTCGGTTGTGTTTTCTCATTCTGCAGCATTAAATGCTGTGCATGTGTTGTCAAACTGGCTGATATTTTTTCTTAATTTGCTTGTGCTGTGTCTATTTGCATGTGCCTTCTGAAGCTGAAATGTGTTGAGCGCTGAAAGACAATTCCCTTGGGACACTGTCACTGCTGTTGCCGCTCATATCGCAACAAATTACACATTCAAATTAGCTGTAATATCACCACAAGGTTGAGGCTTTATTTATCTTCTAATTCACAAAACTGTTAGGTCTGATTATAAAGGAACCACAACAAGTTTTATCATTCATCAGAAAATTATTTCCTTTAATTTTTGTTCATTTTCCCATTTTAACCTGTATGTTTGAGAATCAGTTGTCCTTCAGCAATTAAAAAACATCTTAATTGAATAGTTTTTGTGAGGTTGAAAATTCCTGTGCATCAGTTACAAAGACTATTTTCACTCAAGATATTTACATAATTTCCACATTCCCTACAACTAATGTCTTACTAAATAATTTCTTCAAATTATGAGACATGAATAGATTTATAAACATATCAATAAATGAATATGCAAATAAAAATGAAGCCTTGCTTGCTTATGTTGTTTAACTGTCTGAGGAGTAATTTTACAAACTGCTTTGATTGATCTGTTCACAACATTAATACAAAATACAGGTTTGCAATGAATGCATGTGTGTTTGTCAAACTGTCTGTTTAAGGGGAAACATGCAGCGATTTCATATTCGCACCACTACACTGCTGAACTGGCAGATGTTATTATTATTTGGACAAAACATCACACTATTTGTGCAAATACAAACTCCACAGCATAAAGAACATGTTAACATTTGCAAAGGGACAGCTGATCTAGCTGTGCTGTGGACATTAGAAACTGACATCATGAAACAGTCTAATTTCACTAAAATTGTGTTTCCTTGATTTTCCCTCTCATTGCATCATTGCCATGTATCGCTCCCTCACATGGGAGGGAAAAGGTTGTAAGGAAAAGACGCCAGTAAAGGAAGAAAGGAGATCTTTTAAGTTACCGAGAAGCACCCTGGGTTTAAGTGAAGTACATGCTAAATGAAAGGAAGGTATTACTCTGCTCTCATGTGCTGTTTTCCCTTTTTAACCAGAGAAATCCTTTTAAAGCAGTAATTTGCTTTAAGTGTAGAAAGCAGTATCCTTCAGGGATGATTTTTCTTGAAATTCATGTTCTGATGATCTGATGAATAATCCACAGTCTTTCCACTAAGTGAAGATGCAACAAGAAATGGCCAACAGACCCACAATGATTCTAACAAAAGGTCAGTCCATATGTGGGGCCTGATTCTCAGATGGCAGGCTCATAAGTCAAATCTGTGACTGCAGGACATGTGGAGGCTGTCACAGACTGGCATGTGAGCCATCAGTAAACTAAACACATTTACTCTAGTACTGTACTTAAGTAGAACTTTGAGGTATCTGTACTTTACTTGAGTATTTTCATTTTCTGCTACTTTATACTTCAACCTCACTGTATTTCAAATATTGTACTCTTTACTCTACTACATTTATTTGATATCTTTTTTTACTTTTCATAGTCAGATTAATAATACAACATGCCCTATAATCATAAGACTTTGTTGATTCCTGGTGAAAAGTTCACAAGCCATCCAGCAGGACGTAAAGTCATCCACATTATAAGCATATAAGGAAGTTAATAAAATGAGCTCCACCTTTACCAGCTGCAACATTAAATGTGATGTACACAATAGTGAATCGATAATTAGGCTACAATCCAATAATATGTACTTTCACTTATGGTAAGTAACATTTTTATGCAGGACCTTTACAGTACTTATAACAGAGTATTTTTACATTGTGGTACAGCCACTTTTACTTAAATAATGAATACTTCCTCCACTGCTGGCCTTCAGTCTTTTCTCAGAAATGTTTTCAACATGACTACTTTCTAACTATTGAATAAAATAATAGTCTGTTTCTGGACATACGTACTAGATTATTTGGGCTATTTTTGTGTTAAAGAGTCCACACATGCTGCCTCCATTACATTCTGCACTAAACTGATGCGCCTTGTGAATAGATAATGGAACACAGTGTTGTCCTTGAGAGACCATGCTTGCTTAGGTAAGAGCCATTTTTTCACTTAGAGTGGATTAGATATTGGTTTTAATGTAATAGCCATATGCACAGGTGCTTATAGCCTCTAGGAAAGTCATTAGCCCTACCTGTTCTGAAATGCAAACTAGAGTCACCAACAAGAGTAAGCTTCTAAACCCAAACTGAGTTGAAAAAGGCCTTGGCTTTACCATCACCCTGTTTCCTGGATAGCTAACTAAAGAAACCTCAGGCTAACTCCCTTGTGATTTTCCATCACTTTCATGGGCATAGTAAGTGGATACATCTTGCCAGGCGGAGGGCTACGAAGCTTCCTCTTTCACTTCCTGCTCTTTGGTGCCCCTTACACATGTCCAAGTTCTTTAAATCAAATCAACTGCTTGATCTGTAAATCATTTGCACAGACTATCTGTCAAATGGATGAGCAGGATCTACACAGCATTTATAGGAAAACAATGTATACAGCAGTCATATAAAGTATTCCGCTAAAAGGCTTTTAGAGTTTTCTTTCAGGCAGAGGAAATGTCTGAAGAAAAAGAATAATCTGCCAGACTGGCAGATAACTGAGATATATAGGATGTTTTTGTGGTTAATCATTGTGCAAGGATCATTTTTAGTGGCCATGGGATCTCGATGCTTGTGCCTTATTTAAGCTTAGAGATAAAATATTTAGATTAGATTGATAAAAACATTCTTACAGAATCTCAGTATGTCACAGGAAGCCATATTATTGTGAAAGAGTTAACAGCAAACCACATTTAAATTCAACATGGACATGGCATCAGGCTGTACTGTATCAGTCTGGGTCTATTGCTGCGTAATACATGAAAACCACACATTACCGATGTCACAGTATCATACCATCTATATATCTAGGGAATAAGAAGATCTCATTATATGATTTCACATCATAAACTCAGTAACTGTGGCCACGGATTGCATTTGAATGTTAATATTGGACTCCGGTGGACTGAAAGATCAGCAATTGATAAAGCTCTCTGAAATAAATGTGTGGCAAATCGTGTAACATTTACTGAAAAGGAATGACTTTAGATGGTGATTGTCTTGAGAAATACAACAAATCTGATTGTGCCGAAAAAAGCACTGGAGCATTGCACTCTTTCTGACACTTTCCCAGACACTAATACAATGAGGGAACAGAAAAAATAGACTAAGCTCATAATCCAATCTGATTCAGAGCTAGAATGAGATCTGCCTTCACTCAGCTTGTGAACAATAGAAGGCCCAAAACAACCTGAAATGTTTCTGGTAAATCCCTGAGTCCCTGTATAATTTGACAGGTAGGAATGAGGCTTTAACTGCTTTATTTGTATCAGCGGTATGAGTGTGATTTCTGTTTTTAAAAGAGAACTAACTCCTGCATCTCAACTGCCATTATTTAAACATCTACAAACTGTCTTGAAGGTGCTAAATTTTATAGTAAAGAAAAAAGATCAGGCCCAGTGTTGGAGCAGTTGAAAGGAGGTTTGCTGTAGAGATTACACTGAGTGAAGTTAGGCAAATGATCTAATTCCATTTAGATTTGTGAGTAATCGGCTTTATCTACTGTGGAGATGGTATTAGAGCTCTAAATAATCTGGAATGAGAGGGACTTTAGAAGTAAGGAAACGAGACAGTAGTATCTCAGCAGCTGGTGCTAGTCGGTTTAATCTGACCTGCATCGATCTGGAATCAAAGGGAGTTCAATATGGCGTCTTTATATGACTTCATTGTTCAAAAGTTGCTGTGTTCAGGGCAAGTCAGAACAAACTGTTCTGATGTATGGCTGTTACACAGTAACACACAATACATACTGTGAAAGATCTTGAAAGGTGGCTGATTTGCCTGTTTTTAAAATGCAATAACCCCTTTATTCTAAATTACGACCTAAGGCCTAAGAATGATACTGTATACCTGTTAGTCAAGACCATAGCTGCTAAGCCTGAGATAGCTCTGTTTTGGACACCCGACTATGTTTTTTCAAGCGCTACCATTAGGTCCTTGTCACTGTGAGCATATTTACATGCAGATGGTACATCTAGCTCAAAGCACCAATTCAAAGTGCTGAATTACAGCTTTGCCAAGTTGTTTGCATGGTTGTAGACACTTTCACTGTATCCTTGATTTTCACTACATGCTAGTTCTATGAAGTATATAGTACACACTAATCATCATAGCATATAATATTATACAAAATTCAACATAGTTTACCATTTTAAACTATTAGGAAATGATGTGAAATGCACATTAGATGTCAGTTTGAGTGCAACTTTGAAATGTCACCACCAACTTCAGGGAGAGAAAACAAAAATGTCTTAATATAAATGGTTCAATGATTATTATTTGTTGTGCAAGAGATTTCTGCAGCTGTCTCACCACCAGCCACAATTTAAATCTTTCCATATGTGAACAGTGCTTAGTCCCCTCCTTGAACCGCCACCTTATTGTGGTGGAGGGGTTTGAGTACCTGAGTGATCCTAGGAGCTATGTTGTCGGGGGCTATATGTCCCTGGTAGGGTCTCCCAAGGCAAACAGGTCCTGGGTGACGGGTCAGACTAAGAGC
>NW_018127917.1:1423986-1431819 GCF_001952655.1 Monopterus albus
GAAGTGTCTGGAGAGAGGGAAGTCTGGGCATCTTTGCTTAGACTGCTGCCCCCGCGACCCAGTCCCGGATAAGCGGAGGAAAATGGATGGATGGAACAGTGCTTAGTCTAGTATTAATAATAAATTTTCAATTTTCCAGTGTAAACACACTACATACTGAAAATATGCTTAAAATTGGTCTGTTCTATTTGAGGGCATGCCATCGGTCCTGTTCAGTGACACATACAATATCTTCAAAACCACTGCTATGGAACTTGTTGAGCACATTCATGCTCCCAATGGAGCAAACTCCAGTGTTTTTAATGAGTCCTTGGCCTTCTCTTTCCTGTAACCTGTAAGAAAAGCAGTTTTTTGGGCCCTAAGGCAAGGTAAAAACAATAAAATTAGGAGTGTTTTTCCAACGCTACACCCATTGGGAGCTGTCAGACCTTACACCTTTTATAACCTAATAAAAATGTAAAAATGTGTGTACTTGTCAAAATGTTTTCACAGGTTCCAAAATGTTCATGTCAGGAACAAAACTATTCCTCATTTGGTTATGACTTACTACCTTAACAAGTTCATAACATTTTCACTTGAGGTTTGGAAACAAATGTCTGCTTTTATTCAACTTGTGAAAGTCACAAATCTGATTAACTGTTACTGGGTCCAGCTCTGAGATTTTTTACTGGCAGGCAAACAAACCGGAGGGTAAAATCATGATGTTATCAAATACAAACCCATATTTGTCAAGCAACTGGGAACTATTTGTCTAAAATATTGTTATACAATTCATGAACTGATTCTAAATTAAGTCCCTTTAAAAAAAAAAAAAAATTCTCATATTTCATGAGAAATTTTTGTATGGTTATACTGCTATCGACGGAAAAAGACCGCAGGAAATAATCTTGGCTGACATCTGCTATCTGTGCCCCTGTCACCCCACAGACAAGACCAAATCAGATCCACATGAGAGAGAAGCACAAAGCCTTTGTTCATCCAAGCATCATTCTTTTCCTCTTTTTCCCCTCTCCAGCTCTCACTTAAAAAGAAAGAGAGAGAAAATGAAGGACAAGCCACAGAGCACATGAAGATGCAGGGAATAAATTTCCACATACTTGTCCTTTCAGATCCACTGACAATCTCAAGGAATGTAACCTTGTCAAGTCAGGTAATGTATGACTAGTGAGACTTATGGCATGTTTGTATGGGTTCCTCAGTCACTGGTTACCTTTGCTTTGCTCTCTCTTTTCTCTGTGCTCTCACATACAATACCCACAACCATATGGAAAGTGATGGGGGGGTGGCTTAATTCACGAGTCAAAAGCAGTCCACATCGTCAGTGTTTGAGTATGGAAGAATCTAATTAAAATAGCAAATGGAAAGAGGAGAAAGTGAGTGAATCAGAATAATTACATCTTAATGCAAACAACTCCACATTGTCTTTATTCCAATGAGTTAATGAGGTTACAGACTGGAAAAAAACAATTCCATCACTGCTATTGTTTTCCGCAGGCCACCAAGGAAAATGAGCTGTCACCCGATCTTAATGGCAACAGGGTTTTCACCAAGGCCAGAATTAATATCTGACTCCCTGGCCTAATGAGCAGAAGCTGAGAGAGCAGGGTGAACTCTTTGTCCTGCAAATTTGGAAAAGAAAGGAGAGGAAAGGCAAAAGCTAAAAATAAAAATAAGACATGGATGGCGCAGAGAGTAATGGCACTTTTGGGGGAGTACATACAGTAGCTGTGATTGGATTATGCTCCCAGAATCCATCCTGAGAGAATTTCTCACTTCAAAAACATCTTATCAATAAGATGATCAAAAGTGTTTCACTTTACACCTAATATAAACTAAGATATAATCAGGTAGTAGTAATAAAGCTGGTTACAGCTGTTGGTATCACTCACCTGCACCTGCTATATTGTATGTACACTATAGCCAACCCTGTTTTCATTGTGTAGTTTCTGTATACAAGCACATAAAAATAAAATATCTATCTATTTATTATTTATTTATTTTTATGTGCACCACAAGCACAAACCAAACAGTACTGAAAGTGCATATGGGAAGAAGAAAAGACACATAAAATCAGTGCCCAGTGGCTGTTGGACCTGAGGGTAGACCACAGGAACCTCCCAGAACAGGAGCCAGTCACCATCACTGTAACAGCGAGTCAAGAACATGAAGAGCTGGACAGCGCCCGGT
Source organism: Monopterus albus (assembly GCF_001952655.1). Lineage (NCBI taxonomy): Eukaryota > Metazoa > Chordata > Actinopteri > Synbranchiformes > Synbranchidae > Monopterus > Monopterus albus. Next base: position 1,426,174 of record NW_018127917.1, read on the forward strand.
CCAGACATGATCCACACCTACTGGCTAAAGAGCCTTCCAGCAGTACACGAATGCCCAGTGGCACAAATGAACCAGCTGCTAGCAGCAGGCTCCCACCCAGGCTGGCTAACACAAGGAAGGACGGTGCTGATCAAGACCCCCACAGGGGAACAGCACCATCCAAGTACCGACCAATAACCTGCCTCTCCACAAAATGGAAGGTCCTATCAGGCATCATAGCTGCCAAGCTACAGGTCCAGATGAGCCAGTACATGAGCAGCTCAGAAGGCCATTGGGAACAACACCAGAGGCTCAAAACACCAGTTGCTGATAGACAGAGCAGTCACCAATGATTCAAGAACCAGACAGCCCAACCTGAGTACTGCCTAGAGTGACTAGAGGAAAGCCTATGACTCACTGCTGGATCTGGGCATGCCTGGCACTATACAAAGTCATCAGGACACTAAAGAACTTCATCAAGAGCTCGACTGGACTGTGGAAAACAACCCTGGAAGTCAACTCCTGACCAATCGCACAAGTGAACATCAAGTGCAGCATATACCAATGTGATGCACTATCCCTGCTGTAGTTCTGCATGGGCCTGAACGCCCTCAGTCAGATCATCACAAGGAGCGGGTATGGATACAAGCTCAAGAATGGAGCTGCCATCAGCCGCCTCCTCTACATAGATGACATCAAGCTGCATGCAAAGAATGAACGGGACATCGACTCACTGTATCCACCTGACATGGATCTTCAGTGAGGACATCAAGATGTCACTCAGACTGGAGAAGTGTGGCCGGGTGATAGTAAGAAGCAAGAAGGTGGTAAAGACTGAGGGGCTAGAACTGCCAGGGGGCCACATAGCAGACACACAGCCAGCCTACATGTACCTTGGTATCTCACATGCATGCCTAATAATTGTATTTGCTTTGATTTTACATAACATCCCATCAGTGCAGTTACTCTGTACAAAAGTGCTTTGCTGCTTCTGCATATACTATATGTACTTTGCATGTGTTTTGTTAATATGGCCTACAGGAGCAATACACCAATTTCTTTATCATATGCAGAGTTATGAGACCAATAAAATAACTCTTACTCTAACAGTATTGCTCTGGACTGGCTTTATATTATATTTCACACTATATTTAATATTTAACACAAGCATATACTGTGAAACTCAGCCAGTAGGGATTCCCTCCATGAGGAGGATTTGCATTTTCTCTCTTTTCCTTTAGACAGAATTTGATTTTTTTTTATTTTTGCTCATTCTATTAAATTCTCAAATTTTTTGTTATCCTAGTCACCCTGTGTGTTTGAGTAGAAAGTTGTAAAATGTACGATTTCAGCTCAGTTACAGTCTAGTGATGGCAAAGAATGTTAGAAAGACAAAAATCAGAATTTTTAATACCATTCTTAACTATATTTTTGGAGGGCTGTGACACATACTCATTTAAGGTGGAAAAATGACTGTGCCACACTAACTGATTAATGCATTGGTGGCCCTAATGAATGTCTATGACATTTAACATATTACAACATGGACCCCCAACATTATGTTCCACTTTTTCCTTCTGTCATCTAACTAAGCAAAAACCTTAAGATGCAGCTTCCATTCACATACACTAATGCTGGTCCTGCAGTAGCTTCGATGGCAGTGGGACAGTAACTTTTCCAGTTCCAGAGGAAGTCATTTATGCCCTTGTTTTCCTTTTGAGCCATCAGACTGTGGATGAAAAGAATAGTAGAACCTCAGCCTAGGGACCTGCTGCCTTTGAGACTCAACAGCTTGATTCATTTCATTACTGTCATGAATTAAAGATCCCTAATCTCCTTTCTCCTCCCTTTCGCATGGCAATGATCCACCCTTAGTTAATTTACAGTCACTTTCTGTGCAAGGCCTCCAGCCTCAAAGCTCCCATGACAATTTACCTGTGTCCTTCTCACTTGCTGGCACATATCATTGTGATATACTATAACGGAATGAGCAGAGGACTCAGGAGTGACCATGCTGTATAATGAGCTGGGAAAGGTATACTAATGAGTTACAGTGCACCCTTCACTTCCTGACACAAACAGACAGCTTAGTGAGCCAAATAACTGATTTTAAAGCTGGAAATATATTTAGGAAGGGGGGATACCAAGCTGTGTCAATTTGTGTGCTCATATCAACATCCTACACTGTAATGTAAGTAAGAACCTTTTTCTGCACAAGTCATGTTCTTGTCTGTTTAACAGTGGTTATGATGTAAACCCAAAGTTACCACATAAAAAAGGTTTTTATACAGCAAGTATGTAAACACATCTCTAGAGCTGAGTTATTTCAGAACATGCTTAATTTAGTTTATAATTGTGTACACGATGCACCGCGGATTGGCTAGGAAATGCAACATTTAAATGTATATGATGTCTGTTGCCCTCTATCATTGTTAGCAGTCATAATTGCTCATCTTTATTATTGTTTCTCTTGTGAGCAGTCTTATAAAATACTGTTACAGTACACTCCAGGGCACACAAACACATAGCATGCAAAACATGACAGGAAGATGCACACACTTGTTTGCTCTCAGAGATCCATTCAGATAAAGGAAGAGAGACAGAGACATCTGTGACAGGTGACAGCATTTCCTTTTTGTGCACAGTGACCTCGTTCTCAGCGGGTTACTTTGGACTGCGTCTCTACTGGCCATCTGGTCCTGTTGGTCTCCACTGTGAGCAAATACCAGCTGAGTGGCGCCCTGACATGTTCAGGTGTGATTCAATATTGGTGGTAGTTGTAAGCTTGGGATTAGTCTGCTGCACATAGCCTACCCCCATTCCACGCGACTACATCACCCACCTGGCTGCGGTTTCTATTCATTTGCTCCTTATGGTAATCTACTGGCCCTTTTCTATTTCAGTCTATGTACTGTACTGCAATTATCATAAACATTTGATTCTGTCCAAGTATGCCTCATAAGTCTCACAAGCTAGTACTGTCTGTATAAATCTATATTCAACAGCTGTAAGACTGAGTGTGCAGTTCAGGTAGTTTCCCATATTTCATTATTAATGTACATCCATATACTGTATATAGGTAGAGAAGAGAGAGAGAGTCTACACTGTGAATTGTTTTTTTCACCCACAGATTATAAACATTTATGCATTATGACTCCCTGCTGTCTCTTAGCGGGGAACTTCCAAAGATGAAGCTATTCTGTCTCTGTCCACGGAGCAGAAAATCTATTTTTATGTTCGCCGGTAGGGGGCGTGTGGCACCTAAAGATAATGTACCGCTGCTGTGAATCCAATCCTCCTGGGTTTCAGCAACCCAGCTTAGCTGCAGACCACAGCCACAGTGAATTGATCTTCGCTCCAGTCAGCAGTGGCAGTGTCTTTGCTGCTAAATATTCACGCTTTAAAAGAACCATTATCACATCAAATGCATGTCGGATTTTCTTCAAGAACATGTTTTCTTTGCAGGCACGTTGATTTTCCACGTGGAAAGAAAATACACAAAAAATCTGCCTATGTAAGGATGATGATAATTATAGTAGTAGTAATAACGACAATTTCAAGATATGAGAAATACATTTTAATAGCAAAAACGGGAAATGCTTTAAGTCTAAGAATTAAAAAAGAGAGCGTTTAAAACAGTCCCGGGTTTCGGGCAGGTCTAAGGCTTTAAAATGTTATTCTGTCTGTCCAGTTAACGAAGCAGAACTGAAATCTTTGTTTTTTCAACTGCGCCCACGACAACCGAGCTGGCAAACTGTCCCCAGGAGGAAGCGCAGGTCCCACCAGCAGGCCTGGCTCTTCGCCTGTATTTGGGGGTGTTTTCGTATGCAAGTGCACGCCTGGCCAAGTCCGATCCAAATAGATTCGCCTCACGTCACCTTCTACCTACCCACCCACCACCGCTACCAACCCGTCAGCCCCTGCACATAAAACATTTATTAGAGCACAGCCCTGCTGCAAGAATCGTCTGGCTGAATAAGTCATTAAGTCTCTGCTTCCTTCTCCCTCAGTTTCTTAAAATCTTGAAAGTCCACCAGTTAGGTCAAATTAGTCCACCTTTTTCTTATGCACTTTTGTTTGTCAGAGATTCGATAACTATAGGTACTAGAAATCCAGACAGAAGATACGGGATATAAAAGAAATAAAAAAATCTATTTGCCTTAATAATAAGACAAAATAGGTCTTTAAAATATCTTGTCAAAAACGCTTTACACGACAGAAAAATAACACAAGCTTGAATTGACTGATCTGAAAATTACACTGAGATTTAAGAGAAACGTGTTTGCAGCATGATACAGCCCCCCTGTTTCTCTATAGCTTTCCGCCAAACGCACCTCGCTGCCCCGCCTTCCCTTTCCACCTCCCTCTGGTAATCGCACACTGACGCGCACCAGTGCAGCCGACATCCGCGCGCATCCACCACACACTTTTCTCCGTGTACTTGGGAAATATACACCGGGACAAGTGATCGGACTGGATATATGCTGCGATTTTAAAAGATGGATCCAATATTATTTTTTTTCCTGTGTCGCTGATTCTCCACTTCTGCGTAACACTTTGAGCTCTTCTCTGGAGCTCTGCGCGCGTCCTGTATTTTGAGGAGGTGTCGACTGGCGTGTCGACTACTGATCCCAATTTGGATGTTTATTGCTGACTGTTTTTAAATCCCTTGTCCAAATGACTGAGCTCGGGTGCAGCCGGAAACGTGGCTCCCCACTTGGGAAGACCTACGGCTAAAGTTTTGAAGGGTGCAGGGATGCTTTAGGCTGTCCGTCTCCCACCGTGCACTGGATCTGCAATTGCCCATAAATTGCAATAAACAGCGGATATCCTAGCTGTCTCTGCGCGCTCTGGGATTCATTCTACTTGGATTTATACATCTGCTGGATTTCACCCCCATCTAAATCATGAAGACCGTTATTATGGATGGTGAGTACACATTAGACAATAGGACGTCTTTGTAAAGTTTTCACATAAAGCGCACAGGAAGATCCTGCTGGGCTACTGCGCACTGATAAAATCCACGTCGGGCAGTGCCACTGCTCTGTGGAGAATAGACGCAACCAAAGATAAATCAGATGCCCTAATTGGAGTTTACTCTGCTGGCTCCTCCGGGCTTTGGTTAAACTGTTACATGACCGTCAACATTCACACCTCACCTCAGATCTGGACATTAACAAATTACTCTTTTATTTTTGGAGCGCACTGACAAGCAGAGTCACTGTCAGTTATGGATATTGCGGCTGTAAACGACCTTGACTCGATAGCTTATAATTGAGTCATAAGAGCAGATTTGAGGGTGCCCCTTTCCGTCCCTCTTTGAATGCCAGTGCATGAGCGAGCGCGCGTGAGGGAGTAAGGGGCCATGTGGTGTTTTTGGTGGTCAATATGGTCTGCATGATATCGCAGCTTAACCCGTGCATCAGCTTCAGCCCGCCTGGACACTGTGGGCTGAGCTTCTGATGAAGTCTACAGATGGTCCGCTTGGCGGCCCAATAATACCGCTCTACTTCCCAGCTCCTTGGCTTATAATTGGTGTTTTCGTGGCATCGTTCCACTCAGGGTGCCGCCAAAGTGACAGGAAATTTGGGCCTAGAAGCGTTCACCGATTGGACTTTGAGCGATTCTAATGAAGGCAGGAATGATCGTCCACTCCCCCAGAACATG
>NW_018127917.1:1431829-1454342 GCF_001952655.1 Monopterus albus
GGCAGGAGCATATCCTAGGATGTACGCGCGTGCGTGCATGGATAGGTGGTGGAAGGAGGGGCAGGGAGAAAGAAGCACCTGGCATGTCAGCGTGTGTGTGTTCCTGTACGCCTGATACATGTTTTGTATAAATATGTTTAATGCAGTGCAGAGAAAATAAAACTGACATGGCGTCTGATGTTTGATAAGCAGCACCACAGAGGAGAGACAGGTGCACCTTTGTAACATCCAATTTGTTCCATCAAGAGCTTGTGGAAACTCTCATCTTCACCCTGCCCTACCCCTTCACACACTGCCTCTGTGACTCGGCACGCACACACACACACACACACACACACACACACACACACACACACACACACACACGCTTATGCCACGCGCAAAAAAAACCCTTCACACACTGTCTCTGTGACTCGGCACGCACACACACACACACACACACACACACACACACACGCTTATGCAACGTGCTGCACACACTCCATCTTCCTCACGTTGTTCATTACTGGGCTAAAACTGCAGGATTATATTAAGAGAGCTGCAGATTATTGTGGGCCTACAAAGGAACTTTGCATTTCACAACTAGGAAAATCAAAGAGGCACATGTACTTGTGTATGCTCTTTGAAATGTCACAGGGTGATGCAAATTCAAGTACACACCCCTTCACCGGCACAGAATGGCTCAGGGTCCCACAGACCCTACAGGCAGGTTTTCATCATCCAGCTGCTGGTGTGATTTAGCACCAGGCTCCTGACACACACCTATGGCTGATTTTTTTTCTCTCCCTGCTGCAATTATAATTGGTATCCATCTCCCAGGCTCCTGATTTGGCAGAGAAAATATGGCCCGTCATGTCTTGTGTTTAAAGTGTCAGAGTGAGGAGGGACTTTAATTTACACTCCTTTTCACCCAGTCAGCATATGATCAAATGCCTCTGTGGGAAAGCTGTTGCTCGGGGGTGCTGTTGCTCCCTACCAAGCAAAGCCAATAAAGCTCAAATGAATGGATAAAACCATTATGGTGAAACTGAAAGCTTTCTCTTCAGGAGTTTTAAACTACTACACAATGAGGGCATCTTTTGAATTAATTAACTTTGTTATTCTTTTGGCACGGAAGTGCCAAAAACTCTGCCCTATTTTCAAAAAGAGGCCACAAGATGTAACATCTGAAGGGGGGAGATAATTGTTCAGAGCACATCAAGCTGTAAAGAAAAAGATGGCATGCATAACAATATCTGATTTGCATAGCAGGATTAGGTGGGATCAAACATCATGTCATATACTGACAATGAGACATGGCATCATCCACCTCCTGAAACGACTGACTATGAGCATAGTGGGAGTGAGGCTGAGGGAGATCATGTATGTGTGGGTGTAGTGTTTTATGAGCGTATGGGGAGGTCTGAGGAAAGGTGAGGGTGAAGAGAAAGAAAGACTGTAAGAAAGAGTGAATGAATGCATGTTAAATTGAGACGCATGCAGATTATGTGATATATAGAATCAAGCCTACCATGAGACTTGCCACCCTGTGTTTTCCGGTTTCAGTGTCTTTTGTCACAGGTCAGTCTGCCAACAGCGTGGTGGCAGCAAAATAAGAGAAAAAGAATTAGCAGCTCTCATTAGTGGTGAATGTTGTTTATATTCTTGTGAGTTCAAGTTAGCCTAACCGGCTAAGAGACCAACAAAACCCAACTCTTCTCTTGAGGTATTTACAAGGAAATATCCAAAATTGTTACACCTCTATAATACAAAATGACCACAATATATTTATAGATGGAAAGGATGTTGCTCAGTATATGTGGCTCATTAATTTCTGGGGTTCATTTCTCATGATCGGCCTGAATCCTAAGATACTCCCAAGCTCCCTGATTTGACTTATTCGCTTTCAAATCTTTAACAATTGAGGATGATACTATAAGAAACACCTTTTTGCTATGAAGACTAATAAGCCTCATTACAATGTGCCAGAGAGCTCCACAGCTCCAGGAAGAGGGAGGAGATAATACGTTTTGTTAATGTTGTTGCAAATCCTTCTGGTCACAGAGATTTATAAAGGTCATCAATGGGTTGTTGCACCATTGTTAGGAAGTTTTGGGGTCTAACACAATTCAGTTCAGTCGTGACGAGTGCAACGTGGTTTGGCTGCTACCCAGGCCTAACTCATACTGAAGAAGGTAAACAAAAAGTTTTGCTTGGCAATTTATTGTGTACTCCTACAATACACATGCCAGTGTCACACATTGTTTTCTGGCTTTCCATTGGACCCACTAGACAATGAGAGTAAATACAGAAGATAACTTAAGGATAATTGCTTCCAGTGAAGTCCAATTCAGACATTCAGCCTTGGTTCTATTTGTCTTTGTCTTATCGGCACAATACTGCATGTTTGTTTGTTCCATCACAAAAGAATCTTTTTCTCTCACAAGTTAATAACATTCTCACCCACTTCGCTCGTATTCATAAATAAAGCTTCTTAGTTTGTTTCTTAGTTTCTAAGTTGTAACTGTTGATAATAATATTTAAAACTTACCCAATATATAGTTGTTCTTTTCATTTGATGCACAAATGGGTGATATAATTAATCTCTGGAACAATGTTGTTATCAAATTAAAATAAGTTTTTATATGTACAGTAATTATTAGAACCTGTAAGTAGGTCTAATGCTTGACAGCTTGTGTGGACATCAGCAGTATTATATTAAATTAGTCTAATGACTAATTTTATGGAATGTTGATTAAAATTTGGTACTTTTGCATTGTGTTATCAATATTACATTGTACTATTACTTCAAATATTAGTTAACTCTGCTTTTATATCATTTAAAATGGATATATTTGCATTATCAGCCAAATCACATACAACATACAGAAGTTAGGGTAAAAACTGTCATACTTAAAATGTTTTTGGCTTCATTATATCGCCATTGTATGCATATTTTTATTAAGTATTCAAGATATTAAGGATGAAGATGTCAATATTTAATGTTACAGAGCCAGGGTGGTATTAATGGCTTGGTTACAGTGACAGGCAGCAGGGTATTGGAGAGCGGATCTGCTACGCTCGCCGCATATTGATGAGCACTCCTTCAGGGCTTCTTTTAATTGGCCACACCCTACATCAAGTAGCACTGCATTTGTTTATGCAGTACACACATGCATTCACACACACAGGCATGCTGGCCTCATATATCCTTGGAACCACCCCCTCCAGGTTATCCCAGTCTCCCAACCCCACTGCTAATCAGCAAGGCAGAGGAACTAAGTGGAATTCTATTTGTTTATGCAGAGGAAGCTAAGGGGCAAAAAATACAGACAGCAGTAGAAATGGAATACGCTATTCCTCCAGATTACCAGTCTCTAATCCGCCCTGTGGGTTATTATTCTACTGTCAGAATATTTGGAGGGGCAATAAGCGGAAAACGTAGATACTAACCTCCTCCTCCCCCCTCCAGTCTTGTTAAAACAAGATAAATCAATAAAAGTATGAGTTGACACTTGTTTTGAGGAGGGTGTGGGAGAAGAGGGAGGACCAGATAAATTGGTGTTATGCAGCTTTAGGGTTGTGAGGTGGGTGGCGTCTTCATGGGGGGATTTATTTATGTCTTTTTACAAAAGTTCATGGACATCATAATCCTTTAAAGGTGCCTGAGAACAAACCCTCCGATGCACCTGAATTCAGCCCTTAAAAAAGACAGTCATTTTCATACAATATGCAGTTTCATCACAGCTGCGTTCACACTGGAGTCATGATACACACTGACCGGCTAAACCAACAAACAACGCCCCAGAGGGAGTGGACCTGTAACACAGAAACAGCATTATACGGCTGCAGCTCCTAGCATGAACAAACAGAGCTGACTAATTTGCCGGACATGTTGCCCATCTAACTCCACTGCACAGTGTCATCTTTCAGTCTGGGGTTACACAGTTGTTCTCAATGGAGCTCACTGCATCCACTTTTTGTCTGCGTACCCTTGAAAGTTGCATGGGTGTTCTAATCATAATGCAGATGCCAAAGTGCGTGCTTAGCTGTCTGAATGTTGGCGACACTGATTATACCACAATGGAAAGGCTGAATGATGGCCGAGTAAATTGTTAATTAGATAGAGCAGAAGCCATTCTTAAATTAGACGCATGAATGGAGCCATTGTCAGGCTTATAAGTCAACCCTCCTCTCCTCTTCCTGCCACTCAGATAGATAAAGTGGCTGACTGATCCAAGATGTGAGCACAAGTACAATGTCACTGATCACAGTGTTAGGAGGAGGATTAGTAGAGAGAGATAAGCAGACAGATGGTCAGATAGATAGATAGATAGATAGATAGATAGACATCTTTAAATGGTCATTTTAAATATATAAAGCCAGATCATATGTGTAGACAGCATGCGGTATGTGAATATTACAAAAATTATGAGTTTGATGATAGTTAACAGGCAGGTCCATCAAAACTTGGCTTTGTAAAGGACATTTTGGCATAATTAGCCACAATATGCTGACACATGACATGAGTTTGCACTAAGTCAGTATTGGCTGCTGCGCTTTTAACAGCAGCAACTGTTGTTCAGATGGAGATTATGAGGAAGAACCTTCCTACATAGACAGAGAAATATTCTCTGGTATTTTTAGCCATGTTTATTATTGTCTGTGACGCAAAATGGACTCCCTACCAATCCTTCTGATCATCTTGTGTGAGTCTGTCTGTTGTTGTGATTAGTTTGCAAACTCGACAGATGGGAGTTGGTGCTTTGATGCTGCGTCTTACTCAATCCCTGGCACCGCATCGTTGAGGCGTTTAAGCCAAGGGGGTCACCTTTCTCTGCTGTGTGCATTGCGGAATACTATTCTCATTATTTGTCTTCGTTTAAGGCAACGTTCTAAAGGACCACTTCAGAAGAATTCTGTGACTAACTGCATATATGGGTGCGTTTTATGTGAAGGACAAATTCTCTATGCTGGATTCAGAGACTGCATATTTTAGCAAGCTTTCTACAGTGTGGGGTGAAAGAAAAAAGCTCCTTGATGATAAAGTAGACAGTCCACTTAATGACAAAGAGGGCAGCTTACCCAGACAGAGAGACCTGACAGACAGACAGACAGACAGATAATAAGAATGCTGAATTTTACATTGCGACTGAAGCAGAACAAAGCCTTTCAGAAACTCAGTGACCAATTGCACTTTTATACAGTCACACTGCAATAGATTCAAAACAGTAATGTGTCTTCCTGTGAGTTTGGTAGTTCACAGATGATATATGTATGTGAAGCCCTTCAAAGGAAACAGATCGTCACTCCTCGGCTCAGGGGAAATTGATCTGTCATAGATGTGAAAGCTCACTCTGCAAGTGCTAAACCTACATAATATATACCTGTTCTGGTGGCTTCATACAGCAATTCCATGAATTTTAGGTGGCTGATAAAAGTGTTTGTTTCATGCACAAATTAATGGCCAGTGTCAGGTAGAAATAAAAGGATTTGTCAAGCAGGAATTGCATAATCCTGCTGCAGGAGCAAGTAAGACTTTCTTAACACGCTCACAAGCTTAAAAGTGGACTCGATGATCCCACTCGTCTGCTGCAGTAAGAGTGCCCTATGACCTTCACTTTGAAACAACAACACTATTGTTTATCGGCATGCAATTGCACTGGGCTCCCCTCGTAAAACAAACGCAGTATTGAACTCCCTCAAACTTGGATCTGTGTTCAGAGATGTCTGTGTGAATCAGGCTTCTCTCTCATTTATCTCAGGGGCTCAAAGTTTATTCTTATTAAAATGCAAATCTGACAAGTGCACTTCATTGGTACTACCGTTTTGCCCCTGTGGATTGTGTGCTGAATACACATTCCTTGTGATTCTTGACAATCTCTCCTTCACTCTCACTTGCTCTTACTCCAGTCACTTTGTATTGGTCATTCTTCTCTCTCTAATTCTATTATTGTCTCACCTGCAAACACACCGTCGCTCATCTTTCTGCCTTCATTCTCAGGTGTAAATGCTGATTATCTTGTGTAGATATCAGGTCACGGCAAATTAAATGTGACCGCAGATTGCCTGCCAGGACATCCATTATAATGATATCTGTAATCTGCTGGGCTCTTGGGAAGCAGTGGAGAGGGGTGGGAAAATAGAGGGATGATGATGGAAGAGGATTCAGTATGGATCTGGTGGCTGGCTGGAAGGTAGCAGACATGGACTTCACTCCACTGATGAGGTTCATGTGAGCTACAGGACCATACGTCATCCACGGATTTAAGGATGCCACATCATCCAAAGCTCAGGTCATAAACCCCTGTGACCTGAATGTCAAATTAGTTTTAGCCAATTTTTTTAGACTACACCTACAGCTCAGTGTTCCTTGTTGTGGTGTTTCTACACCACAAGTAGTGGTTTGACATCTTAATCCTTGTATTCTTTGTTTTAAGTAAGCGTTTCAGTGTGTAATGATCTTTGTCTGTTCAGCCATATGGTAGCAGTGATCAAGATAACGACTCAGTTTTTGTTTTTATTCCAACCAGTGGCTAGAAGTACAAAATGCATCACTTCATGCTCCCTTGATGATTTTTCTCAAGGAAGATTTACACTGGGTATTAGGAACAGCAAATGTGGGTGCTTTTTTCTTCCTTATACGGTATGTTATATCAGTCAGTGACAGAGTCTCAGAATTAATCCAAATGAAAATATTATGGATGAATACATCAGGACACTGTGCAGGGCCGCATCAACAACATTTAGATCCTGCAGTGGAGTATTTTGGCACGACTCTCAGGACATTATTAGGGCAGGTGGTAGACCTGTGTAAAAGTTTTCCCACGAATTCCCTTTGACATTCAGGATCTGAGAGCTCAAAGGAAGAACTGATCCAGCGAGTCAATAGATTGTACAGTGACAGGCACATCAGCTTGGCTCAGTTTCCAAAACCTCTAATGAGAAATAGTGCTTGTTTTCACATGCCTGTACGTGTTCCTAGCAAAGCCTATCATCACAGCAATTATTCCAGTGAGGGAGATGAACACTGCCAGCACTCCATCTCCGAGGTGTAAACAAATTATGCTGAAGGGTCTTGATGTCTCTGTGAGGAACGAAATGATCTGATACCAATTCTGATTGTCCTACTGTGTCGTCTTGTGTCTTCAACAAACAAATACTCAGGGGATGGAAACCGTGCCGTCACTGGGAGAAGCCCGGCTGTTACAGCGGTGCCTTCCAGTATGGTTTATCTGGTGTCTGTTTTTTTTTTTCTTTTCTTTTCCAAGCTGTATTAACCCATTTTGTATCTCCCATTAAAAGCAAAGACCCCGCTTCACTTGTTTGGATAATGAGTTCTGACAGATCAAGCTTTTTTTCTGGCAGCATAAATCAAAGCCTGAATTTTCCACCTGGCACTCTCAAGAGGTAATTGATGAAGATATAGATGCCACATGCTTCCTTAACCTTCCTGTTATGTTCTGGGTCAAATTGACCCAGTGCAAAGTAACAAAAAAAAATTTAAAAAAATAGTTAAAAATATTTTATTGGTATGAAACTTCGTCTGCTTGGCGTAATAGGTGTGATCAACATATAAAATGAAAATGGTTCAATTCACATATTTGCAACATCCCCCTGCATGTTTATATTACAAAGATACTGTTCAGGTCAACATAACAGGAGGGTTAACACTAATGTAATTCAACCTGATGCCATTAAATCAGAGAAGGCTAATTTACTAATGGTTTTTTCATTAGTCAAACAATCTGTGTTTGGGTTTTGAGTTATTGTATGTTTAGGCTCTTTTGTCCTGCGGAAATTTCTGGCGGTTTTCAATAAACCTTCAGTGGTTTTGCTGCTGGTAATTGACAGGTTATGTTTTCTCTCCCTCCATCACTCCCTTAGAAAGCATTAGCATATTGAGTTTCCTGCCCAACTGTGAAGTGATTCCCACCATGACTTTAAAAGGCATTGCATGAATAGGTGGCACATTACACCGCAGAGAAATATGAGACAGGAGAAAGAGCTCCCTCTTCCTCCACTTTAACGCTCTACTCGTACACACTTCAGCGGGATGAGCTTGACGCATGCACGCACACACACACATACACGCACACACATTACCTGCTAGAACCCCCTGCTGCTTGCTGACTCACACAAGATTTAGGAGGTGGACTGTATTTTCAGAAGGGGTGAGTACATTACATTCCCATCTCCCACAGTTAACTCAGGAGAAATAGCCATGAAATAGGTACACCTTCACCTCTAAGTTAAAGACACCTGAGCTCCCCCTGGGTTTCCCCATGTTTATTGTTGCCTACTCTACCATGACGCTGAAAATAGGGCTAGAAATTCTGCAAAATCTGATCAGCAGTTCATGATCATACCTAGGAATTCAACTACTGGATGACTGGCAAAACTGCTGTTGCACACTTCCTCCAGCAGTCAGTACCACTGTGGATCTAATGTCAACAGCCTCATGTACTATAAAATACATTCCTGAGAGAGCCAATAAATTATTTCTAATCTCATGTTTTCACTCCCATAAATTAACACCAGAATGAAGGAAAAGAGATGTCGTTTTACTTCCAGTTCAGTCTTTGCCATGAATCAAATGCCCTTCTGCAAACATAATCATGTTGGATACAAAAAAATCTATACTTAAATTGAATTACATACTGTAGGCTACTACATATAGTTTATAGGAGAGGCATTTCAAATCAACTACACCACAGAGCAATCAGCAAGAACATACTGAATGTACAAAGAAGTCAAGAAAGGCTTCTAATGTGCATATACGGTATCCGCATTAGCTATTCTAGGAGCCTGCAGCTAATGAGTCACAGTCACAGAACAAAGATCAGAAAGTATAAAAACATGATTGCATACATTTAAATAGATTAATAAGTAATAAGAGAGTACAAGGATGCACCACAATCAAGATCACAAAGAAATCCAGTATACAGTATTTAAAGCTAAGTAGTTTATAAAGCATACTTTTTCTTTCATTGTCATTTAGGTAAACATATACATGAAATAAATAGAAAATTAGGGTAGAAGTTACATAGCAGAAAATATTAGGCTGTATGCCCTCGAGTAGAAATGTTTAATTAATGCAATTACAGCGTCTCAGTCATTCAGGTTACTAAGGTTGATTAACAAAAAAAAAAACGTTGCCATGTCACAAGTTTACGGCTGTTACTGTGACACCACTATGTTAGCTATTCTACATTTTCGTGTGAGACTGGGCTGTCCAAAGAACTAACTATGGTTAATTCTGGTTTTTCTTACTCTGACATTAGGACACTGTCAACTAAGACCTGGTTTAAATGTTGTAAATTGTTCTACACATCAAACTACTAGGAAACATACAGAAACGTTTTTAATTACTTTTTATTTCCTTTATTTGTCTTTCAGAAAGTTCAGATCTTGATTTAATTTAAACCTTCTCCACAAAACTCTCGATTCTTGTTTTTGATTGTTGACTGGGACGTATGAGTAGAAATTATACGAGGATTCCTTCCTAAAGGAACTACGTAACTATAGTATGATTACATTTCTAAGTAGCCAAATTTAAATGTACTGTTCCATTAAGAACTGTTGGTTAAATGGGTTATGACTTATACAATCATAAATTCCAGCAGGCCACTTTTGGTATTCTATTTTCAGTCAATGGACTCTATCTGCATGGCGCACCTAAATAGAGACCTGCTATTTCAAAAGCTAGAGTATCATGCATTAGAAACCAGCCATTAGCTTTCTTCAGTGTGAGAGCAGTGCCCCTCACCGCTAACTGGGCAAGGCCATTACTCAGCAAATGGAGCGACTGGAGACTGGAAACTTTATTGCAGATTATTGGATGAAAGCAGATATGGTTTACTGACATGGACTTTATGGGCCTCGTCCTCAAAATAGCCTCATTACTGAATCTGCAGGACTTTTATTGGAGAAGTGTTTATTGGGCATACATTGTCATCTAAAGCCGAAATAACATTGATGTTTTAGTGTTGGCAGCTGACAATAGGCCCTGTTGATGTTTCATCTGCTCCTCTGGGAACCTTTTCTACATTATGTAATTGACATTGAAACAGCTCCACTATAAGGATTCCTCTGTCAATACAGCGGCACAATAATTATGTCCTTTTCATACCAGAGCATTGAGTGAGTAGTGCCTGATATGATTATGGAGTTTCTGATATCTTCTTTATTACTGAATGGGTTTATGCAGCCCGCCCTCTGCCATTGCCATGCAAGCTATCCTCCTGTGCATCACCTTCTCAATGAGATAGAGTTGGAGCTGAGCATATTGGGACTGTATTACAGTATCGACTGCTCTGCTCATCCACTTAACAGGAGAATCAGCTCCGTTTACGACTAATTAAAGCCATTAAAGGGGGCACACGCTAATGCATTTTTTTAGCAGATAACAGAAACATGGGCGGCAGTCGCAGCCAGGCTCATTTTACTGGCAGGTCAAGATGAGAGTAATTAACTGGGTATTAAAGTCGCAGCATGACGTGCTCACCAGCTCTTAAAAGAGACAAGATGGAGGCTCAGGCACAGAGTGCTGATATGGGTTTCATCCAAACTCTGGCAGTTCCTTCTCAGTGTTTTTAGTTCTAGAGCTCTCTTCCATGTCTCTAATGAAATAAAAACAGCATCAAATATTTTGCTAATGAGCGCATTAGATAAGAGGAACCTAAGTGGTGAATTAATGTTGACGCTCCTGAAATTCATGCTGTATTTTTACCTAATTTACACAACAGCATGTTTAGTTATAAACACAAAATGTGCAGCATGTAAAGGTGGGGGAAAAAAAACACATTTAGGTGTTTGAGGAAGTGATGAAAAAGCAGTTTCTAAATACAGATGCACCTTTTATAGATGCTGTTTGTATTTGCTGAAACCGTGTATCACTTTGGAGCAATCTGGAACAAGAGTGACTCTTGGGAAATTCCACAAGTTCCATCATCAGAATTTACATGAAATTGTCTGGCGATTAACTGCATCTTGCATCGATGCATCCAAGATGCTTCTACTGTGTAACACTTTCAATATCTGCAATTCCAACAGAGGATTGTTCAGGTTCAATGCATGGAAGATGTGCATAACAGCTACTACTGCACACATATTGTTATTATTGTGCAGCCATTATTCCAGAAACAGCAGCAGACAACAGCCTACAGTCTGTGCAGAAAATATTTTACTCCCCCTACTGATAGACACACATTCCCATCATAAAAACTGTGATGGATGTTAACCTATACATTTGCAAATCCAACCAGGCACGAGCAATCTGTCTCTCTCTCTCTCTGCAGGGAGGGATGTAGGAGTAAGCATAAATCACATAGATAAACATTCAGTGTCCAGATGTAGATAAAAAAAAAAAAAAATACAAAGCCTGGTTTCTGCCACAAGAAGCAAGATGAAAGCAAAGGGCTTTAAGAGTTCCTCCACCTAAAGTAAGCTGTTGCTAAGCTGAGTCTGCAGTTATCTCTTATCCACTGTGCTGAATACAGGAAGAGGGGAAAAGGAAAGGAAAATAAGGGCTGGGCATTCTGTTGCCAGATTGACTTCATCTTCAAAATGATATTAACATAGAGCCGGTTTCCCTTTTATCTTCCTTTAATTTTAAGGATGCCAGCCCAAATTAAAGTGCAGTGTGTGGGAAGTGAACACAAAATATCACAAAGACGAAGGAATGAAGGAAGGAGAGTTAAAAAGAAAAGAGGGTATGCAGGTTAGAAACGCTAGTCTGCACGAAAGACAACATCTCTCTCATTAAATGCACCAGCTGAGATCATACTTTCACTGTTCCATTCTGGTATTGTCCACATTTTATCTCATGAAACCAAATTACATGAGCTGAGGTTCCCATGTTGTAACTAACAAATACTCTTGTAAATCCAGACTGATTATAGAGAAAGTGATTGACACATAGTGTATTTTTAAATCATACAGCCTAGCTACAGGTTTAATAATTCATCAAGATTCAGCTATAATGAAATTTGAGCCAAACTAAATAGGACACTTTTAAGCTGTACTGTTATTGTTTTGCTTGTTTACAGAGATTATTCTTTGAATGTTTTTTTATAGCATCAGGCAGTAAACCTAATAACACTCTAATAACACTGAATTTCAATATTTATCAGGCTGAGTTGGTTTTTGAATTTGCTGGATTCCCAGGTGACAGTGTTATTTCATTGGTACCCAAAACGGGCTCCACAAACACTCCACGTAACTGCTTTAATGGATGCTTTCCATGCCGGCAGTAAAAAACACCACACTTGCAGCTGTTTTCCACTCTGCTTGTTAAAAAATGAGCTTCTGATGAGGCAATGCTGGCCAAAAAAATGTGGTGTGGAAATTAAAAAGCATTGAACCAAGTGCAACTTATTCTGAATACCAAAAAGAGGTTTTAAATAAAGTCCACACAAGCCAGCGCAGACTTGCTATAGGCTGTTGAGCAGTGAAATGTAAATATTCTGGATTGGGTGCTACCACACAACAAAACATACATCTAGCAGTGTTACTGTAAGACAAAACCCTTGGTCTCTGTCAGCCCAGCTCCATATATATTTCATTGGCTTTGTATTTCTTTCAAAGTTTCTTTGCCTTTGTAGCTCAAGACTTGTAGTAAATTCTAACCATGTCCCCCTAGAAGAAGTATACACCTCCTTCCTTCTGTCAAAGCCAGCCAGCTAGAGTTCAGCTGCTCTTCCCCCATGCAACATTGCTGTCACCGACATAGCATGTTTAAGATAAAACAGGGAAGAAAGGATCTTGGGAGAGGATGTCGCAGGGCTGGTGATAGCACAAGATCAGACTGCAGCAGAGAACATTGGGAACTGAGAAAGATGGCGAAGGAGAGAGGAGGCATACATACTAATGCTGCCCTCTGCATTTTCATCTGTCTTTAACTGCTTTTCACAGGGGTCTTTACTTTAAATTCTTTACATTTAAAACTTTAAATTCAGTATTTTCATGTAATGAGGCCTCCTACACAATTTTCCTGTTTTCATAGCACTTCTCCACAGAAATACTCATTAATCATCACGTTGAAATTATATCCTCTATGTGCTGTCAATCTGTCATCCCGATTCTCCTCCAAATGCCTCTGGCTTGGTGTTAACCTGAGAAATAAATAATTCTCCTATGGTACAATGTAGGTAATAACTGACAACATACGGACTGGGCTAACTGACTTAGAAATGATGGTGGTATAAAGATAAATGTTGAAGTGTCTGTAGCATATTTATATCATTAGCTGCATTCTGTACCACAGTGAGTTCCTGAGGAGGTTCTCAGATGGGTTATCTGTCTGAGAAGAGTTGATGAAAACAAATAAAAGTGACTAATGTTGGTGTTCTCTCAGCATGGAGGGGAGGCAGATGTATAAGGGGTGATTTTCAAAGTAATTTTCCATATGGCCATTTGTTGTCTTGATTAATTACATGGACTATTGTGGGTGTGGTGTACATTTTGTAATAATTCTTTAGTATACTACTTGTGTGATGTAAGAATGTTAACACTGTTAAAATCTTTTTTTTAGTATAATATGTGTGCGGGTAGAAGTGAATTATTTACTGCTTGCAAACCAATGATGGTAAGATGATGTCATGGGGTAGGATTGGATAAGTCTAACTTCTTCCTACTCCATTCAAGCATGTACTAGGTATAAGCAAATTGATATTGGATTATGTGTAAAATTATGTGTGTTGTCATATCAACTGTTTTTACATGCTTGAAAGAATAAATCAAATCAAATCAAACATAGATTCACTGCTAAGGGACGTTTTGGTTTCAAGCAATGTTAGCTATCAATCTTACCTTTAGTCAAGCCACTTCTCACCAAGTCAGTTCCTGAGATCTACATAAAAGAAATCAGATGGGGCGAGACATAGCAGCAGTCAGGCAAGTAAAGTATACAGGATTTAAACAAACCCGCAGGTTAGCCAGACTTACTTGGAAGATAACATCCGACATAGTTTACAGACCAGCCTCCTGGTTTTACTTTGAACTATTCTGTATGCATTTCAACCATTTTACTGTACGTCAAGGGGTTAGTATAGACATTCATGGTGCACACACTTTCATTCTTGCATCCAAATTAACTGATGACAACTTGTCTGGTCTACTGACCACTCTTGTCCTGACAAGCTTTGTTGTACCGAGCTTTGTTTCTTTTTTATTACATTTGTTTCCACTTGCTGTTTTTAAGTGCCTTTAGATTATGTGTACTATTTATCTACCTTATATTTCACCTTGCATTGTTTGGCATTCATTGTGGATGGCAAAGTAAGAATTTCATTGTACAGGGAAACACGTTTCCTTACTGTGCCCATGACATTAAACACTGAGTCCAATGTTGCCATGTTCCCATAGTTCAGCAATAGCTTCGGTGAGTTAAGTTAGTTTTGCTGAAGATGTTTTAGTACTGTATGAGTTGACATTTTTTAAGGTGACCTCTTGGATTGTCAGTCTATCCAAGTAATGCCAATTTAGAATTTGTTCCAACATTTTTGGAGATGTGAGTGCTCATTATCAGACCAAGCTAGCTCCATCAGCAGACGGCTACATCTCGTTCGGAGCACAGTAATCTGTGGGCGAGGATGCCAGTGTTCCAGCTGCACATTATAGCTGCATTTCCACTGTCAGAAGCTAAAGAGTGGTACACTGTGTGCTCCCTTAACCGTTACCCGGCATAACCTACCAAGCTGATGTGGACTGTCCCACTTTGCTTCACTGTATTTTTGTCTGGGTCTTGAGGGGCTGCAGTAACGGAGGCCATATGAGCAGCTTATCAAACAGCTGTTGAACAAGCAGAACACAAACCTGCAGAAATGTGACGTTGTCACCACTGTGCCCACAGTCCACTTATTGAAATCCCCATTTTACCCCTAAACCGACTGAATGTCTGTCATGTCTATTGTTTTTCTTGAGTGCTTGCTCAAGGGGGATTTGTTGGGTTTTCCCTATAATACTGTAAAGTCTAGACCTTACTATGCCCCTGTTGTTGTGAAGTGACACTATAGCTTACAAATAAAACTGAACTGAACTAAATTGAACTGAACTTTTGGAATGATGCTGGTATCTTTATTAGTTTGAAAGTGAACTGAACAACTTTCAAACTAATAAAGATATCAGCATCATTCCAAATGTCAGCAATAGGTTTTCATGGTCAAGCAATCATATGTGAAGGTCAAACTATCATGGGAATGTTGATTTTATGGCATTATGGGGAAACTGAGTTGTCTTTGGTGGAGATCGCACTCACAGAGTAGATCTTTCCCCAGCTCAGGGCTGTCGCCTCACTGGGCTCCTTCAGTCCCTGTCTCACACATCAGGGTGTACTGAGCATCAGTACTCAGTTACCATTGACAGTGAATGGGCAGTTGTCATCAACCTAAGGCTTTGTCTCTCTATGTGTTTTTGAGTGTTCAGCAGCCTAGCCATGCACTTTGGCCACAAGAGGGCTCATACACAGTCAAGCAGCCTTTTCAGCACTCACAATGGTGAATAATCATTAAAAATATTCCTGTAACCAAATTATGACACAGATCAGCACCAAAATCTAAACCACTGTTCTGAGGGTCATACCCCACCTCTCCATAAAGTTTCATCCAAATCTGTTCATTATTTTTTAGTTATGCTGTTAAAAGACAAATACACAAGCAAACAAACAATTAGTGGCTATATATTGATGTACAGTATGTATTATCTAATAATTTAAAATAATTTGCTGATTGTTTATTTAGTTTTATTCTCATTTAACTGATTAATAACTAGGTTTATAAAACAGCAGAAGGCAAAAAAACATGCCCTTCACAGTTTTGTAGAGCCTAAGGTGATTAAATTAGATGACTTGTTTTGATTGACCAACAGTCAAAAATCCAACTATATTACAGTTAAAATACCATTAAGACATGTAAAGGCAGAAACTGTCTCACAGATGAGACACTGGAACCAGAAAATGTTCCACACTCATGCTTTAAATACTGACTCACATGATTACTTGGTTTTTAAAACAAATTTGTCAAACAACATTGATGAATCAAATCATCATGGTATACTGATTCATCTGAATGAGTATTCCAGTGGTAAAATGAGAGAGAGAAATTGAAGTAGCAGAGGCTGAGACATTTTAGTCCTGACTTTTAGTCCTTGGTTTGGGTCAACCTCTGGATTCTATATTACACAACCTGAAAGCACCTTTTAATTTGAGCCTTCCTGCCTGGTAAATGCCACATCAGACCTTCAAATTGTAATGCAAAAGATCTACATGTAATCTCTGAGCACAAGCGCAGATGACCCTGATGACATCACAATGACCTTTCCTTAATGGACTGGGGATCACTCCCTTCACAGCTACAAAGAGCATTAGTCAACTGTTTTCACAGGCTGAGCAGAACTCCTCACGGCCAGTAAACTAAACTTGCTGCATAAAATACGTGGAGCACACCTAGGGTATGACTTTTCTAAGATACTGTCTCTAGCACTGTTGGACTCAGGAAAAAAAAAAGAAATCTCACAGTTTATTTTATACATTTACTTTTTGTTCACCTTTATATCCTTTGGCTTTTTGTAAGCTGGGAAGAATGTGGTACACAGCAGTAGGATGGTATGCTTAAAATAAACGTGCAGTGTGAAA
Organism: Monopterus albus; assembly: GCF_001952655.1. NCBI lineage: Eukaryota > Metazoa > Chordata > Actinopteri > Synbranchiformes > Synbranchidae > Monopterus > Monopterus albus. Next base: position 1,448,442 of record NW_018127917.1, read on the forward strand.
AGATTTGACTTGACTTGTGTAAAATACCAAATGGCAATGTTTAACTGCAGTGTTGTTTGTTGGATAGAAAATGTCAAAATACGCTTCTGAAAAGAGAAAGTAGGCCAGAAATCATGGGACCGCTGCCAAAATACATTCACACCATCAACACGAGGCCTCAAAACAAGTTCCAGGATTCCACAGCCATGTAAGGCCATGTGATGCTAAGTGGCTCATAGACACACGTTCAGATTTCAGTTGACATTTGTAGTCAACAGGTGCCAGAACACAACAGCTGCTGCTGTGACTTCCCTGTTCTGAAGTTGCCCCAGGGATACTGATGCCAGAACAAGTTTTGGTTCACTATGCATCCCAGTTTGCATTTTTGCAAAGTTTTTTTTTTTTATGGCAGAAATGAGAAGTGATAGTGAGACAGCTAAGGGGAAGTAGTAGTAGAAGGGGGCAAACTGGTCTTTTAATGTCTTATTCAAGAATGTGCATGCTATTTAATCACTTTCACTCCAGAAAAATCTGATTGACTTGAGTGTACGTGAAAAAATAAAGAAATAAAAATGAAGGATCAGTCATTTTAGAATTCAGAAAGTGTTTGCTTCTCAATCAAAAACCCAAAGGTTCTTGAGGGTGTGATGACCTGTAGCCTCTCTCCAAATAAGAGAGTTGGACAAGGTCCCCCATTGGGTCCTTTGGTGCCAATTCAAGGAGCCCCCAGTTTGTGCTCCGTATTTTATCTGAGCCACAGTGTAGCTATTGGAGGCCACAAGATTGATGTGGTTTCATCTCTTAAGCTGTCACGCTCTCCTGAGGAGCAGATACTTTATCGACTCCGTTTTGCGGAGTGTGTCTGGCCTCACCACTCACAAGAAAGTATAAGCTCTTTTAGGGAATAGACTCCAAATGGCGACCTCAGCCCTGATCTTCAAAATGTCGATTTAAGTGTAAAGTCCCATCAGATAAGTTCTCTTGGTAGGATATTAATCTCAAAAAGAAGGCAGAAAGCAACTGGCTGCTAGATCGTATTGACACAAGAGGAAATACCTGAGTTTTAATAATGGAATTAGCTAAGGTGTCAACACTCCATTGATGTTTGCTTTTGATCTGAAGTCTTTGCGCAGCCTGACCATTGGCTCCTTTCTGCTGCCAATAACGTCTAGCTGGTCATCTTGCAGTGAACATCAATCATGCAGACCTCTCGTAGAGCTAAATCCCATTGTGTCTGCATGTATGGAAATACCAAACACCAACAGAGCGGATAGTACATTTAAACATACAAGTGGATTTCCTGCAGTTGTTTGCTTATCCCCACTTTGTGCTGTGATATTTAGTTGAGGAAAAATATATTTAAAAAACTGTAATCCACAAAGTCTCTGTTTCCTTGTAATAAGGCGATGGCGTTGCATTTTCTCATAAGCCCAGCTGGTGAGTGAAGCCCTCACAGAGGAGACTTTACATCACCATGTATTAGGCTACTTCAGTTGTAAAAGGCAGGAGCTTATCATGTCCATATAGAATCCTTTGGGCAGACTGATCTGGTGCAGAGACATTAGGTCATAACCTTCATGTCTTGTTCTGTGTCAAACAAGCATCTCTAACATTGGAAAGAGCTCTCAAGTGAAAAACTGGAGGAAATACTGTGGAAAAAAACCATCGAGTGAGATGCTTTCTTTTGTGAGGAGCGTGCTTTTCTCTCTGTGCCCCTTTCCCCTTTTGTATCTCCTACTGTGAAAGGGAGTCATGGTTAAGACAACCAATTTGTTCCACTAAGGGAAGCAGACGTGCTTAGATAATAGGTTTAAGTATCAGGGGATTGTCAGTGTTGTTTTTCTGTGCTCTGTTAAATCATAATGAGAAGACAAGAGAAGCGACAAGAATAAAAGTTAAAAGAGGTGGAATAATCAGCAACTTTTGATTAGCATTTACTAAATCAAGACTTTCTAAAAGGTTAAAACAACAACTAACATACATTTGAATTCTAACATTTTAATTGTGAAATGTTACAACCAAAATAAACAGCTTGTTTTAGCACACATCTTGTGGCATGCCCCAACCAAGAACTGGTCTTCCACAAGCAAGAGCTGTGTGGGTGCCAGCATCACAGACAGTCAGGGTTTCCATTGATGTGATCCCCAAACTGCAAAGCCTGGAAAAGTGAAGAAGAAAACATTTTGGCCTAAGCTATTTATTAAAAAAATGAACTAATTGACACATTAGATTAAATCAGTTATTAAAGTGCTTGCTACATTAGTTCACAGCCAGCAAAGTCTCGCCTTATGTTATTTCTTGTCATTGTTGTCATTGTTTCATGGACTGAACCAAAATGATTTTGTTATTCCTTAGAGGTGCACTGTGTAAGATTTAATAATAATAACCACCTTTATTTGGCCAAGTATGTTCCATACACAAGGAATTTGCTTCCAGGAAAAAACCAAGGCAGTCATTTGCGGCACCAACTCAACCGATTGCTCTAGCCATCGGTGGCAACTTGGGGATTCAGTGTTTTGCCTAAGGACACTTTGACATGTGGACTGCAGGCACCGAGATTCAAACCTCCGGCCCTCCAGTTGGGAGACAACTGCTCTACCCACTGAACCACAGTCGCCTCCAAATTTAACAAATAAATAATAAATATTAGCAGAAACCCTCTATGGTATGCATAACTATGTTTTCATTAACGTGTAATCATGAGAAAATATGAATTGTTGCATTTTATTAAGGTTAGATTGAGGCTTTTATATTTACATAGGAGCAGGTCTCCTCCCGTGGAGGCTGCCATGTTGAGCCATAGCCTAGAACAGACAGACCAAACGCTGGCTCTACAATTTTGCTTTTTGACATTGAAGTACCAGCTTGGATTTGGAGACACTTGGAATATGAAGAATAAATAATGTCAGTAACAAGAGGAAGCATTGTCATGAGTTTAAGAAATTGTGTTGAAGAAATGGAGGATGGTAGTTATGCTTTAACACAAGAAAAGGGATGTCCTTGCATCAAAGAAGCAAAGACAAAGAAACAGGATAAGCGATGGCACAAGATGAGAATTGGTACAGCCTTTGACAAATCCTTGACAAATAGTCTGTCATGTACTTTAAAATACAAATAAAATACATGCTGTCTCATGGCTTGACTGTTTCAAGCAATGATTTTGTTTACAAATGGACTATTGATCAGGGTTTTGTCCTCCTGTCTGTTAACATAATCACCTAACCAGAGCATAATCCTCTCTTGATACAGTGTGACTTTACCTTTATTAGAGCTATTGATACTGTTCACTGATATTTCTAAGAACACCACTGATAACTGCACTGAGCTGATGACAGCTAAGCTAACAGTCATTTTGCAGTGATTTGCCCTCCCCCATGAGCTCCTGGGACACAAGCTGTCAAAAACCAAAACGTAGCCCAAAACCAAGAGACAAAAACAGTTTAGAACATCTCTCTGGTGTACAGCACAAAACAGGGGCAACATTTCTTATGATTATGCCTTTTCACAAAGACAGATGTTGCCTGGGCTGCATGGAGACAAAGAGCACTGCGGACTCTCTTCAGCACTTCCTCACTAGAGACGATCGCAGTTTATGCTGATATGTTGTATGATACTAGTGTGTGTTCAAGTTGAACTTCTGTGCCCTCAAATTTAGTTTCGGCTGTTTTTATAGGCTTTATTATTAAGGCAGTTGGAGTATACAGCGTTACTCTTACAGTGTTTCCAGTTTCATTTTTGTTAAATAACTGTCATTTCCTGATTCTAAGCATGCTAAATGTAAATGGTTTAGTGTGTTTTCTTCGTTTGGCTTGCCTGGTGCTGGCATTTCAGCGTTGAATCATCGCACATTATTAAATCAAATGTGCTGCTGGCAATACAAAATGGAGAATTTCCAGAGCTGAGTGGAAGAGGGTCTAGTTAATGGATCACATTCTTTTTATCCTTCAAATAATGAATCTTTCTATTAATACAGTACTGACTTTGATGCTGATCCACAGGTGTATACACCATTAGTCATGGAGCTATCTACCTCACTGTATTTTGTCATTTTTTCCACTATAGAAAACACTTTTTGCATGGCCTTTAATGCCAGACTGTTTTATTATTCATCAACATTTTTGTAAATCCAGTTGCAGAAAATAGTCATCCAATTCCCACATCTATCTCTCATCTTTCTGTCTGTCCACTGTCCAAATTTGGTGTAATTATTGAAAAATCATCGGCTTCATCCCTGCGTCTTCTCCTGATGGTTAAGAGGAACTGTGACATTGAAGATTGAGAGATGCTGGCTGTTAAGCTCACTTTGGAGGAGTGGTGCCACTGGCTAGAGGTACACCAAGGTCCTATTTGTCTGGCCCAACCACAAAAACCTGGTGTAACTGCAATCCTTAAGCTGCATCTCAGGCAAGCCCAGTGGGCTTAGTTTGTTAACCATTTCAATTTCACTCTGTCCTTCTGGACTGGCATCAAGAATGGCAAACTGGCCAGTCCCACCGGTCTGCAACGACTGAAGACGAAATTTATCCTGCCACCCTCTGTGTGAGACACATTTCTAAAGTCCTGAATCCTGTCTGTCTGCCTGAAGTTATCCAGAACACATGGTCCATCCTACTTTCCACACATCTAAGATCAAACCTGTGCAGGTGAGCAGTCTCATGCCCTCTGCTCGCCCAGTTTGTGGATGGTGGGCTGGCTTACACTGTCTGGCAGCCCCTCTGATCTTGCTGCCAATGGAGGAACACTCCTGCGCACCACATTCAGGATCCTGACCTCATTGAGTCATTTCATCAGAGCCATCTGGACTAGCCTGGGGGAGCTCATCCCTTGGGGTGGACTGTCACAATCCATTCTGGACTTCCTGTTTAAGGCTTATTTTGTAGGAGACTTACTTTCTCCTGCTTTAAACCAGCTAATCAGTGATAACCTGTGCCCTGTTAGCTGGCCTATATAACCTGTCTCCTCCCCCTCCTCAGTTGCTATCTCTGCCTGGTTGACTGTGTCTGCTCCTCTGCTATTGTAAGTTGCCAGTGTCTCCTGTTTTTGAGAACTGGATACCTCTGCTCCTCTCTGAAAGCTGTTGATGTTTTTTTTTATTTTTGTTTACTGAGTTCAGTGGTGATTTTTGGCTGGCTGAAGACTATTTGGTGCTTGGATTTCAGTTTATTTTTCTCTGTTGCTCTCATCGTCACCCGCGGAGGAAACTAATAATATACGCCTGTGTTTTCATTTGTTGTGGGCTTCTGGAAGCTTCCCTCTGTGATCAGCCACCTTCCTGGGTGTTGGCCATTTTGGTCCACTGCGCTTCCTGTGGAAAGATCCTCTGCTGGTAACTCACCTCTACTACTTACTGTGCTCTGTGTGCAGTCTGTTTGTTCCAGGCAACCTGCATGGATGCATGGTAATTACTTATCAAAGAGCTGTTACTCCACTCTTTTGCCCTGTATAGAGTTCCTCTGTAACCAGGTCACCCCTCTTCTCCTGTCGTACAACCAGAATACACAAATAAGTTTACTAAACCTCTCAGTCTCAAGACCTCTGAAGATTTGTGTAGAGAAAATACTCGCGTGGTGTTCGACTCCCAGGCTTGCACCTAGTCCACCTGCTGCTGATGCCCGCTGGCTCAGTTAACACTATGAGCTGACCTGCATTCCACCAACACCTACACTGTTCTAAGTCCCTAGAGCAGCCTTACCCCTTCATATATCACCACAATAAAACTTCAACTTTAAACGGCTTTCTGGTTACATGAGTTGTGCATTTGAGTCTTTCATGTCTTGGCTACCCCTCCTTGAACCGCCACCTTATTGTGGTGGAGGGGTTTGAGTACCCGAGTGATCCTAGGAGCTATGTTGTCGGGGGCTATATGTCCCTGGTAGGGTCTCCCAAGGCAAACAGGTCCTGGGTGACGGGTCAGACTAAGAG
>NW_018127917.1:1455063-1455251 GCF_001952655.1 Monopterus albus
GCCTTCTCTGCTAGCCACAGTTTGTCCATAACGAACACCATGCTCAAGAATAAGGGTGTCCATCAGCGCACAAGGCACCAGGACACCCTAGGTCGGATGTCCATGATCGACTTTATGGTTGTTTCATCTGACCTCCGGCCGTATGTCTTGGACACTCGGGGGAAGAGAGGGGCAGGGCTTTCCACTGA
>NW_018127917.1:1456617-1477285 GCF_001952655.1 Monopterus albus
CCTGCCTCAAGTGGAGGAGTTCAAGTATCTTGGGGTCTTGTTCACGAGTGAGGGAAAGATGGAACGGGAGATTGACAGGCAGATCGGTGCAGCTTCTGCAGTAATGCGGTCGATGTACCGATCCGTCGTGGTGAAGAAGGAGCTGAGCTGTAAGGCGAAGCTCTCGATTTACTGGTCAATCTACGTTCCGACTCTCACGTTCTGACCCTCACCTTTGGTCATGACCGAAAGGGCAAGATCCCGGATACAGGCAGCCAAAACGAGCATTCTCCACAGGGTGGCCAGGTGCACCCTTAGAGATAGGGTGAGGAGCTCGGTCACCTGGGAGGAGCTCAGAGTAGAACCGCTGCTCCTCCACATTGAGAGGAGCCAGCTGAGATGGCTCAGGCATCTATTTCGGATGCCTCCTGGACGCCTTCCTAGGGAGGTGTTCCGGGCATGTCCCACCGAGAGGAGGCCCCAGGGAAGACCCAGGACACGCTGGAGGGACTATGGCTCTCGACTGGCCTGGGAACGCCTTGGCATTCTCCCGGAGGAGCTGGAGGAAGTGTCTGGAGAGAGGGAAGTCTGGGCATCTTTGCTTAGACTGCTGCCCCCGCGACCCGGTCCCAGATAAGCGGAGGAAAATGGATGGATGGATGGATGTCTAGGCTATCTGACAATTTGTTCCCAATGCAGCTTCATCTGTTTAAGAAAATGTCTTGAAAAAGTAGCTCTCTGCATTACAATCAAGAACATCACACTTGGTTAAAGAAAAATGTTGATACAATAATGTTGAAATGAAATTAAATACTTATACCACACTTCTGACCTTTTTAAAATTAAATGAGATTTTGGGATGTAAGAACAGACAGTATATTAAGGATGATTTATTTGGATTGTGCTATTCTGATTCCATTGGGGACTGGGATGAACACTAGGGGGCAGGCTTAAGCCTTTTTTTGTCCATAGTATATTTAGTCAACTACATTTCTCTCCTTTAGATTGTGTACATGCTTGCTACAGTGATGTATGCCTGGGACACTGAACTTGCATGCTTACTCATGTTTGTTTGGGTGTGGACATTTGTGTGGTGAGCCACCCACATTAATCTTGATCCAAAAATAACATCCACAGGACTATTTCACATTCTGACTGAGGCAAGTTGTGTGGAGTTATGGCAAAACAGATTGCATCCCCAAATTCCTCTCTCTCTCTTTTCCATCCTTTCTTTCTCTGCTCTCTATACATCCTGTCAAGTCTGTGTCTTTAGATTCACTAGTCTTTCTTTCTCGTATTTAACTCTGCCTCTGTGCTGGGGCACATTGTACAGTGGCTATATTCTTTTACTTCCTTTCCATCTTTTGCCCTAACCTATCTCCCTTTCTCCTGCTCCCTCATTTTGAGTCTCTTATTGCAAGGTGGCTGCTTTGCAATATCTGCCTCAATATGCATCATTCTTCACTGTGTAGTGTCAGCTCAGTCTTCCTGATCAAATTCTAGTAGCTGACTACTTTCATCCGACGTTTAGCTACCCTGCGTCTGTTTAGCCGCCTGCCTGTTTCCCACAATTCTTTGCTGGTGCAGGAGTGGTGCCCGCCTGTGTCTGCTGGTCTGTCTGCTGCGTTGGTCTGTCTGTTTGTTGCTGGGGATTGGGGAACAGATGGTGTGCTACGTTTCACCCTGCAGAGGGTGAGTGCTACAAAGTGCAGTATCATGCAAGATGGATTTTACTGCAGAAACAACTACTAGAGTGGAGCTCTTCTACTTCACACATCGTATCAGTACAAATTAATACTATATGTTCAATGCACAAGCTTCATATGTCACCTCTAGTCTCTCCTGCACACTCAAATTCTGTTTTGCTCTGTGAAAAGGTTTATCCTTGTATGACTTTTTTTTTCTTACATATTTAATCAACGGTCCTCATAATGATGAGGGGGCTTAGTGCGGATAGTAACTGTCAAGAGGCCCCTGTTACTAAAATATTAACAAGCTGAATGAATTCATTTCACATAAGAGTTAATTTAATTTCCTGATAATGAGTGTTGCCACTGATATTGCCAAAGAATATGAGTGGCAGAGATGGGTCGATTGGGTGATATAAACATTGCAGCCACTGTCATGCAGCGCTGAATTGTGCAACGCACAGCAGAAGTACCTTTGTAACTGCTAATGAATTAGGTGTGTTTGGGCCAATGCCAAGCACTCAGAAGCCAAGATTAAAACTCTACTCTTGCTAATCATAACAAAAGCCATGGGATTAGTCATTGGAGATAGAGTCAAGGTCCTTACCCACACAGCTAAATGAGCTCTTGTCTTAGTCCAGCCTGTAATACCATTAATCATAAATGGCATGTCATGCTCATGAGGAAGTGGGGAAGCTCAATAAGCTCCCAGTGAGCTCTGAAAATGCATTGTGCTTTATTTCAAAAGCCCATTCAGAGCCTTATGGATAAAGTATGAAGATTAACTTGTCTAGATTATGTATGGTACTGTAACTTGGACTCAAAAGGTAATGCAAACATGCAGTGATTTGCTGCTCTTCTTGATGACCAGTGTGTAGGTGTTCAACTCATTGTGGCACAAGCCTCTTGTCTTGCTTTCTGTTGGCTGGTGAGACTAATGATAATCTGTGGGAGCATGATTTGTAGCCCAGAGCAGATGCAGAGCCTCTATTTTCTTGTTTAGTCTACTTTACCAGAGGCAGTTTACCACAGACATAGCCAACAAAAGTGGAAGAGCAAACATAATTTATTGTTAAACACTGTGGTTGTTGCACAGCTGCTATTTCTAAATGCCCTGTAGAAAACTACTGATATACCTGTGAAGATACATTTGTACAGTAGCACTCTGTGCTTTCTATATTATCTGCCTTTAAGCTATTTTCTTTTTTGGAAAATGTGTGTGCATAATCACAAACTGTTTTTTATGACCTTCTAATTGAGCAGATTCTCCCCAGGAGAGATCAAAATGACCATCTTTTGAGCCACTGTTTCAAATCATGCATAACTTTAATTGCCAGCCAATGATAGTGTCTATGAGAAAGCTTTAAAAATGAGTGCTCTCATCAGTGTGTACTTCAGAATTAACATGACATTGGTGAGTGGCTGCATTGGAGGAAGAAGGGGGAGGAGATGGAGTAGACAGGGTTACAAGCTCAGCAGAATGATTGAAACCCTGCTGTCTGGTGATGGCTGCTCAGGTGATGTGGAACAATGCTAGTGCCTGTAAGAAGAACGCAGACAAAGAAGACTTTAGTGGTTTTCATATGAGAGGGGATCAAGAGGGATTTCGTACTGCGCTGTCTGTTTCTTTCTTGTTTCTCATCAGGGCTTTGTGTGACATGTAGCCTGCAAACATAAATATGCATAAAATACAATGAGGCAAATGGACATAAAAGTAGACATGCTGCTGTATATGTCAGTGCAAACAACCAATCAAAGGATGTTAAATAGAAAAGAGGATTGACTTGAAAGACTTGATGGCTTTTCACAAGATATCAAATATAGCAACAACTGACTTAAGAATCAACAAAAAGCTTTCACACTGGAAGTTGATAATGGAGTCAAGCCAAGGACTACAAAGTTTTCTCCTTACAAGTATAACATCATCTGTCCGACCTCTTAATTTGATCATTTTCTAGTGGTGGAAAGTAAAGTACATGAGCTACGTTACACTACATTATGAATGTATTTGCATTTTGTGCTCCTTTATACTAAAGGCTCAATTCTATTATAAAGCCTCGTCCGGTTCTTTCAAACCAGGAACTCAGAGGGACGACTCAGACCACTTGAGTATATAAAAAATATAACCGTGCTGGTTTATTCAAAGAGTCACAGGCAAGAATTAACAAAAGTCAAGGTGTGTGGCTGTTGTTTTCGTGGTGTGTATCTAAAACAATTTGACATAACATTACACATTAAGACAAATATTATGGTCACTTTTACCGTCATAATAACATTTATCCCTGACGGCAGCCTTTCTCTGCTTTAACTAACCTTGCATTTAACAGCCTGAGGAAGACATCCTGGCTACACTAACATCTTCTAATACAACAGATCTCTAATCAATATCTATCTAACTAAGAAATTACCTAACAATACATATATTAAAGGACAAGGCAGGTCATTTTCTAAATTAATAGTACTTTCAGCAATCTCCATACAGATACTAAAACTGACAACGAATTGCCTCTACTCACGGTTAATGTCAGCCTCAGTCCTGGATTAGCTTGTTCGTCTGTGTGTTAGAGCTTCACTGGTGTTCAAAAACAATTAAAAACGCATCAGGGAAACATACCGCTGCATTGGGTGTCACGTGTTTTCATTATGATACCCCATACCCGATTCTGTTGCCCCCTCTACCGTCGCCCGGCATAACTGCACCATCATGGAAATATTTACTGGCAGTATGGGGAAAGTGGGTTGCCCTTGGCAGAGGTTGCACTTTCTAGTTAAGTAAATACGTTCAGTAATAGAATATCCACCTCTTTTCAGCATTCAAAATACTTTAAGTATTATAATCTGACAACACACTAAAAGCACCAGTTTACTAGTTAGTTTTTGAACTTGTATTGTATTTAGTTGCAGTGTGCTTAGCATCAAGTCTTAATCAGCAGGGCACGGATGGTCCAAGAGTACCATTAAAAGCACTGTAATGCATTTGCGTGTATTATTCAGATATATCAGGCCCATTAGCACGAGCACTAAAAATGGCATTCATATTACAAGCCACCAAGAGCTTACAAGCTGGCGCTCCAGGGAGAAAGAACAGCTGAAGGATGCAGTATAAAAATACCAGATTGTTTTTCTCCAGGGCTGGAATGACTCATTACCCAGGCAGCAAAGCAGGAAGTCCTGTCAGTTGGGTCGTCCCACAGTACAGTGACACGCAAATTGTGCCAGCACATCACTTAGAGTGTTACAGTCCTTTTGGGACTGTGACAACAATAGCGATACTCCATACACGTGTACACACCTTCACATAAACACACACCTGTACTGTAATCCAGGGATGCGCTGTGTGCAGATTGCAGGAGATTTTTGTGTTCTGGGACGTAGGAGAAATCCTCTGGTGGCTGCCATATGCTGACATGTTTATCCCTTGTTCTCATCTCGCGGCTCACTTGTTCAGAAGCAGGGGATGTTGGGAGATAGCCTGACCAACCCATTGCTCAGATACGGCAGAGTTGCCGTGATGACGTGCAACCTCTGGATCTCTACTCTGGTGTTATCTGATGGTCACTTTGCCATGAGGTGTTGCTGAAACTGGTGCTCACATGTCACCAGCGCTCCGCCTCTCTCTCTGGATGCAACCCGAGGAGGTGTGAGGGAGATGTTGAAGGGGTTAGAGGGCATACTGGGGGCAGACTGCCATGGCATTTTGTCATTGGATCATCCCTTACCTGGGAGATAAAGAGGAGGAATGATGACTTCTCAGCATGAACTGAGCTTTGGGCCAGTACTCGGCCTTTCCATTTAAAAAGGTGACTGATCCGTGGAGGCCTCTGATGTAAAGAACTGCCCTTATCAAACCAACAGGGAGGGAGAGAAGGAGATAGTGGACATGCTGGTGCTAAGAAATTTAAGTGATTCTGGGCTTGGCTGGGTGGGGATGTTCCTAATGTCTCTTTTTCATTTCCTCCTTTTCTGTTTTCTCTCCTTTCCTCCCTCCATCCCTCTTATCTGAGCCTCTCTGCAGAAAAATCCATTTTCCTGCAGCAGGCTGCTTTGTCTGCACAGGGTGCGGCGGTGCTGAGGCTGGTGGTAAATAATGCACAAGTCTTTCTCCTTTCATTTTTCCAAAGGAGGAAGTGCACACTTTAAGACCTTCTCTGAAGTGGCCTTATTAAACCAACCAGGCCGCAGCTGTTTGTTTTCTTTTATGTGGGGAGAGGTGAGGACAAAGTGAGTCTGTCCCTAAAAAATAGCTGCTGCAAAGACCCATTATCCCACTCCCTCAACCTTTACCCTCTGGAACTGCAAGATGAATCCAAATGGAGATGTACAGAGCTACCAAAGTCACTAAGTGTGCCTTTGCTGCGGTGCACTGCAGAGATCCTGTAGTCAGGTTGTGTCTGATCGCTTGTGTGTAAGATAAAATGGCTGACTAGCTTATGGATTCTTAGACAATGCTTTCCCTCGTAGGTTTTGGTTTATGTGATTTACAACTGAAAATGTAAAAATAACCACTCTCTTCTGGTCAGGATTCAAAGTAATGGTTGATGAAATTCAAGTTGGGAATGTGTACTCTCCTGATGAGCAGCACTGTAACATTAACATGAAAATGCTGAGACCTACTGTGGTGTGCCCCTGTTGGGCTTTTCCTTCCTTTCTAAGTATCATCACAGATGTTTTAAAACTGTTATTTTATTTTTGATCTGGTTCAGTTTCTCCATTTGCTCTACAAATAAATGTAAGTGTTTTTGTTATTCACCTCCTATTTTCACCCACTTTTGTAACTACACTCCACTGGTGTTTCATTATCAGTCCAGGTGCCGCAAGATTGTCATTTTGCTTCAAGAGCTCTACTTTTTGTTGTGCTGTAAATACTGCCTGAGTCAATACAGGCCAGGCAAATTCAGTTTCAAGGCTGCAGTTTCCACATGCTTTGGATTTAAGTGGAAAGTCTAGGATAGAGAATGAATTAGATCTATGCGGAGGCAGGGGAAGATACAGTATGGGATACTATACCTCACAAATGTCAAAAATCCACCTACATACACTCTCAGAAAGTATTGCAGCCCCCACAAACATTTTCCAGATTTTCAATACTTTTGACTGTGCAACAAATCCCAACGTATCCCTTTGACAACACTATTTTGGTAAGAAAGGCCTGTAAAAAAAAAATCTAGTATGATGGGAGCAAAACACTGCTGAGAACATCGCTCTTGTTACAGGGCAGAACAACAGAAGTGGGCCTCCTGTTATTGGCCCTAATACATTTGCTTGCAGGAGCTGACTCAAAAGATGAAAGGAATGAGGAGGTGTGTCTTTTTCAGGTCAACGTGCCTCCGGGGCTGCCTACACATCCAGAAAAGAAGGATCTGCAAGAAAGCTGGCCAGAATTAGTTCATGCATGCACGGTGATCTAGCTATTGTATTCATTTATTTTATTCCTTTCATTTTCTGCTAGTTTCAGGATGTCTTCCTTCCTCTGGCAAATTCTTGCAGATGCTTATGGGCACAGTGTCTCTCTGTAATTCTTCCAGTGCATGTCCAATGAGTCATGCTCAAGGACTAAATGAATTAAACAGTCATTTATTGAGATAATGGATAGCTAAGAGCTATTTTATGAGGTGGTGCTTCAGAGCATGTGTGTTGTGAGAGATGCAATAATCAAAATGCTGTAAATATAAGTTGAGAGATTAAACAAGTGATGAGAGAAACCATGTAAATACCACTTGCACAACAAGCCAGTCAGCCGCACACTGGGCACCATTTGCACAACTTGAGCATCATTCATCTTTTTCCACTTGGGATGTCACTAACTTCCTATCTTAAACAGGGATCCAGTCACACTAGCATCAGAGACAACGGCTTGACAAGCAGTACTGTATCATGTCATCTGACTGTGAGCCGTCTTTCTCTCTATATGAATTTTTTTGTTTGAAACATAACTAACGGACTTACTGGAGGAGTCATGTGTGCTATGGTTTGTGTGGAGGAAAAAATTGTGGATTAAGTCTTGGCTGAGAAAATGAGATCAACATGACTTGCATATTTTGCAGCACGAGCTGGAGGTGAGTTGGAAATAAAGGAACAAGGAGGCTAGTGCATGTTAATTTTACAAGCATTTGTGACGCTCCCTGGCCAGCTTGGGGCCATTGGCTGTTGCGGTTGTCTAGTCAGTATTCAATTGGCATTGCTCCCACACTACAGGATTCCAAGTCATAAATATCAAACATGCCTGATACTTATGATTCGGGATCAGGAGCCCTCTGATTCTGTCGGAGGCATAACGATTAGGCATCTCACGCTACAGGATCATTTGGTTCGAGAATTGCTTCAAAGTACTTTTTTTTTTTTTGTTAATCAGTCATCCAACAAGGACTAAAAACAGATGGTCAGCTTCTAAAGGATGCTCTACTTTGAAACAGAATAAATAGAAATTTCAAAATAAAAAAGTCCATCCAAAATGTTATATGAATGTCCAAACTATCATACACTCACAGAATAGTCACAAAATTAGGAAGAAAATAATTTACTGCTTAAGTAAATATTAAAAGTAATGAAGTTATTAAAAAAAGCTACACACATTTTGTTTGGTAAAATCATGGTTGAACGAAGTGTACACTAAATTTGGCTGCCTTGTTATATAAACCTGCATTAACTGATATTTTTACCATGTTAAGGCAGCGGCAACAAGCTGCAAACACAACACTGATATTAAGACCATTGTTGTTGGTAGCAACAACAATGCAAACTTGTTAGCAAACTTCCCCTTTTGCAACATCAGCACTCATTTGAAGTTGTGTGTCTGGATACCCGATGATCCTGTCCAAGAATCTGGCTCTCTAGCAGGTAAATGCTCCACTGTGTTCACCAGCTAGCCACTAACTTTGTCTAGCTCCCATTTGGTGCTGGTTTCTCCAAATGTTTTCCTTAAAACAGCTGCCTGGTGTGTCTGGAAATGACCCTGATGAAAGAAATGAGATTGAGCAAGAACATTAAAGTTAAGGGCCACAAAAACAAAGACTTGAAAGATGATAAAAGACTTTATGGGAACTTCAGAATCATTAGACAATACCCCGTGGATTGTCATAACAAGCAAAGGCTTTCACATATACACACGATGATTTGGTTTACAGTAATAAAACAAAATTGAGTTTAATAGCTTTAATACCTAAATTGTGCTGTGACAATATGTCAATTTGACTTGCTGCATTTTTTCCAAGTTATATTTTCACACATTTCACGCCAAATGTTAGCTGCTGGACTGCTGTCATCGCACATGCACTGTGCATGTGTACATGGTGTATCACACCATAACCATTTGGCTATCTGGGCATCCCTCACTGCACAGGTGGTGTCCTGTAGACTTACCACTAATGCACATTATACATTCCTTAACTGGTAAATTTTAAACATGCTGTATGCATGGTTTATTATATATGTGAGATGTTGGGGAAGCAGATGCAATTATATGCTCAAGTCCTTTAAACAAATGGATCTGTATGTGCAGTGTGGCGTATGTGTTTGTGTGCCATGACATACAGTATGGTGAGGATGAGTTAAGTGATGTCTGCCGTTCTTTGAAGCCGCACTTGCTGGTTAAATAATTTCTTTCTTACCCAGTCTTAGTCAATCTGAGGTGATTGTAAATGACACATTTGCAACCAGCCTGCACAGTCAGCTGGCCAAACCAGCAGAGTGCAATATTGCGAAACTGGAGAAGACCGAGCGAGGTTAGATGACATATTATAAGAGTAAAAAGCATGTCAATACTAGTTTGTCTTGTAGAGTATTCTCGGGCTCATTTCACCACCTTTCGCCATCAGGCAAATATAGTACCTATATCATTCATTGCAATTTCACATGAATAAGAAATCTGTCTGCTCAAATTACCTGTGCTATAAAGAACATTCACCTATGTATAGCCTTGGAATGACTGATGCATGTGCTTGCACTTGTTTCTATCCTGGGCACAAGGGCTTTGGAAAGATGTCAAAAACAAAGCAGCAAAAGTGCTGGAAATTTAGAAATCCTTTGTTTTCCCTTACAGCTATTCTTTCCTACACAGCAATTCTCCCAAACAACTACAGTAAACAGATCACTCACAGAATGATATCAGTGTATTCTAGACTGGTCGAAGTTTAAGTGCTTGTTTGATGTATTTTTTTCCAATTGTAACCAACACAGCCAACAATTCATCCAGAGCTAGTTTCTCTTCAACAAGAACAAGTGCCAGTCTAAGAGGGCTGCTGCCAGACACTTATTGTTTCAAGTGATAACAGAATCTGTTGATGATTCATGTTTCTAAATCAATTTACTCACTATTTACAGTGAAAACAAGAAAGACCAGTAACAAATGCAAATGTACATAATAGGCCCTAACCTATCCTGCAAATACAACATAATTACCTGGGGCACAGATAGGCTGCAAGATTGCTAATAAATAGAAGGAGCGTAGATCAGTCAATTAAAGCAATTGGTTGGACACACGGTTCTTTCCACACAGGTTCAAATCTAAACGGATGCAATGATGTTTCCACAATCCTGTGAATTTATTTACAGCATAAACTTTCACACAATCCTCTCAAGTACTTGAGAAGAATGACACGCTCTGTTTCAAACAAAAAATGATGCCTTCGAAAATGTTAACACCTGTGCTAAAGTCTGCCTGAGAGCTTAGCAACACCTAGACACACGGGGCCCGGACTGTAGCTAATTTATTTTCTCTTCCGCCATGTGTAGATAAGATAAAGCCTTATACACTCTGTTAAGCTAAATCGCTTGGCTGCACTGCTTGCAGTCCATACGGCACACAACCCAAAGTAGGGCAGGTTGAATTTTGCTCCTCTGTGGCTCAAGTATTGCATCTGGACAGCCCCCACACACTCATGCTTGGTGGATGCCTGCATTATTATCAGTTTATGTTACTTGAATTATACATTTAACATGGTTTCACATGAATAAAAAGCTAGATTTGAGCCATTCTGGAAAACCTCATGGGTAGACTTGACTTCCAGTCACTGGTGTCAGAAGTATCCATCCTTTAGTTAAAGGGACATTTCACTATTTGTACATGTCAGACTATTTAATACACATGAGGTGTACTACAAACCTATGAAAACAGCTGAAAATAGCATTGTGTGTGGCTGAGCTTTGTCAAGTCTGAAAAGTTGATTCAAGTAACAACACATGAGTATTTTCACAAGGTTTTGAAAACTCCACATTTGTAACGGAAAGTTTTTTTGAGCTTGACCTTGGGACTAAAAGTCAGAATATCTGAGCCAGTCAGAACTTTGACTGCACACGTTAGATATTATGAGCTGACAGAAGTGTAATACTAATGGTGTTTTTCCATCAGCACAGGTCAGCCAGCTTTAATCGTACGGAGCCAGGTGGGCATAGGTTGGGCTCCGTTTCCATTTGATTCTAGCAGCAGGAGATAATCATGCTGACTCAGGTTCAGCCGGGCCTTCTTGTGCCCAGTGCAGAGCGGAGCTGAGCTCCACATTCAACAGAACTGGCTCATAGACACGTGATTGGCTGAAATGTTGCACCGAAGAAAAAGTCCTTACACATTTAGCATTGACTTTTTATCTGTAATTTCAGTGCATTTGAAAATGGAGTCTCTCACTTGGTCTTCTGATGAGGGGTTCAAATAATGCCTAGCACCAAGGAATCCATGTTGCAAGCTAGCAACACCACATTGACACCATGAGGCATGTGTTGCTTCTCAGTGGCTCGTGAAGTCCTCACGTGATCAAGATGCAGAAGGTAAACAATTTGTTTTTTTGTCCAGTGGAAACTCGGCTCAGTCCAGCTCTGCTGCACATGCTTCAGCTTGGCAGGGCTGACTCATGCTGATGGAAAAACACCACGTCACCACTGTTATCTTAGGTAAAAAATAATATCTGGCTATGAAATGTTAAGTAGAACTCTCAAGTGACATGAAATGAAAAGAACTACCATACAACTAACCAATTTTTTTTTTAGGTAAAGAAAATATATTTTATAAAGTTACTCTGCACCGCTGCAACAATTTGTAAATACTGAGGACAACACAGTCTTGACATCCCATTGTGTGAGGATTTCAGCAGCTGGGAGGTCAATGCATCACTCAAAGGTCGATGGTAATTTGATGGTAGTTGTTGAACTCTTCCACTAACTTCCACTTTCTCTTCCAATTGCTTGGCATTTGAGCAGGGATACGATCAGACAGCCCTCTTGATTGCATGCTTGTTCTCTAACTGTCAGGATATTACCAGCCCACTGCCTATTGTTACTGCTGTCACTTCTCAGTAGTATGACACGACAGCCTATTCGCTTACCGCAGTTATACTGATATCCAAGACTATATGTGTCTTGCTGTTGATTTTATTTTACTTACAAAAAGAAACACACATGTACTGTATGTGCACATGTGTACATGTAAGTCCATGTAGATCGTCTTTTTCCACACACATTTTGTTGTGGAGCTGTGTCTGTCCTTCTGCCCAACAACCTCCGGTTCCCTCAGTTATTCATGAGCCATCTGCTTGGGCAAGTGCTGTGTTAGATGTGTGTCAAACAGGACCTTATCTGTCCCCCCGTTCATCTTCTAATTGTGTCTTTGTTTGCATGCTGAAGCGGCCACTGACGGCCCTTCAACACTCCATGGTTAGCTGAGTGACTCAACTCAATGGTCAGTCATGTCCTAAATAACCTGTTGGATGTGTGTATCTTTATTTAAGGTCTTTGCATCTGGTTCATCAATGTTCTAAGGGCAGGCACAAATGCGCCTTTGTATGCTTGTCTCTCTCTGTGTGTCTGTGTGTGTGTGCCTTTTTATACCTAAGTGCCTTCTCCTGGGAAGTGGACTGAAAATGAATCAGATTCCCTTTGCCATACAGAAAAATAATAAACATAAAATCCACTTATTATTTAAGTAAAAGGTAAATATTGCACTCTTAATTCCAACCAGAATCATATCCTAGTAGCTGGGACACTAATAGCAAGTCAAATTAGACAGCATCAGGGTTAGAAAAGTGCTGGAATGTACAAGTCAAGAACTATTACTTGACCTAGAAGTGAGAATAATTGCACTGAAAACAGAGTAAATGAAAAAAGTTGCTCTTTTGATCACTATACTCTCAGTGACAGGGTAAAGGCATATTACCATAACAGGGCCAATGTGGCTTTCTGATCACAACCTTTTCCACGCCCTACCAACCAGTCCCTCGGCAACTCACTGATGCCTTTGCAAGTGAAGACCATTTCTTCTCTATAAAACTATTTCACAGGCTTATGAGGGAAAAAGTTTCAAAGCAAACTTAAGTGGAATATTCTCATGGGCTGCCATGACAGTGTAACTGTAGGCTATTCTGTAATTCTTGGCACTGCAAAAGCAATATCAAAAGCTTTACACAAGTAACTCAAAAAAGTTAAAGTGCACAAAAGGGAATTATTTACAGTAACAAGGGTTCATGTAATTAATTGCTTTACATGTCACTCAAACCTCCTCAGAACAAATAGCAAAAGCTCCATTCAAGTTTGTGACAGTGTAGATTCCACTTTATAGCTCAGGAGCAGGAGCATCTGTGTGTCAGTCCAGAGGAGCATTTGACGGATCCCATGTATCTGACAAAAGCCTTGGTGAACATTATTTATCATGAAATCAATCAGGGTGGTGATGAATTTAAGCTAAAATCACTGGTATTCTAGGTGAGTGTTGATGAGCACTGTTTACACAGTCAACTACCTGCTTTATGCAGTATTTAGAAAAGATTTAACTGTTAGCGTGTAGCTTGATAACCAGGTTAACCACATCATATTTGAATGAAAAAATCAACTGGACTTAGATTTCTAGGTCGAAGACGTTTACTATGACCTGGATGACTAAGAATCTGCACAGACACCCATCATATTTGTTTTGATATAAAATGGCAATGAGCACCCAAAAGGAGAGCAGACAGAAAATCACTGATCATTGTTTATAAGTTTAAGACAGAAAATGAATTCTACATAGACAAGAACAGTGCTGTGGTATAGTCCCATTAACTGGCCTGTCTAATGAAAGTACCGTAAATACCAAACCCGCCACAATGAAAACAAGATGCAGATTTTAAAAGTTTTTTTTTATTTTTTTTTTTACAAAATATGTGTTATATCCACAGAAAAAAAAACCTGTTCTTAGTGGTGGAATGCAATCCTCACATTTTGTTCCTCTGCATACCAATTTTGTTTGTGAGTTTGTGTTGCATCAAGTTATCGCTCTTCATTATGCTCAGCTCGCAAACTCTTTTATAGCTGCACTGGCTGCGCTAAAATTGGGCTTCATACAACTGCCATATCCTAGACAGTTTCACCAAGTTATTCATTTCAGCATCTTATAAAACCAGTTTATGTATGCATGGATGGATTCACACAAGACACATGACCTTACAGAGGGGGATTATATTAAATGCAGGCCTGCCTCTGAGCAACACAATAATATATGATTTCAGAAAGAGGCCAGGAGGTCCCTCTGGAGAGCTGCTGTGATTCATCTCTGACAGAGACATCACTTCCACTCTGGGCCAAGGGGATAAGACTGTCAAGTTAGCCGTCCCTGCCCAGTGCACAGCCCTTCAAAGTAAAGCCACTGTGATGAATCTGAGGCCCGTGCTGTCCCGACGTGGCCTCACGAGTTTCAGAGCTCAAGGAAGGGTCTGCATGCATATTGTATTACCACAGTAAGACAAAGCAGTGCTAAGTTTATTTCCAGGAATGCATGCAAATGAGCGAGGAGTCTGGTTACAAGATGTGCTCAAACAATAAGTAAACAAAGCTGTCTGCACCCACTCACATCACTCCTGTGGGCATCTCTGTTTTTGCAAGTGTTCTCCAGCTATTTCTAGAGCACAGATACCAGTTGTTTTGGACTGAAGCTGCAGTTTGTCTGATGTTAGCTTTCTAACTGCTTTCATGCCAGCATTTTTCTCTCAATATATAATTTTCCTTTTAGACCATGTAACCAAACTCTTCTGAAATCGATACTAGTGAAATTCTTTTAGGTGGATTGTAAAATCAGGTTTCGATACAGGTCTTAAAGACTCTTGCATGGAGCTGGCTGAATAAAGTCGCATCTTCATGACACCAGGAAGCTCCCAGAAAACAAGCCACCGTACAGTGATTTGAACGCACCCTGGCGGCTGGTTGCATTATAGGCCATAAATCCTGCCCCCCCATGTCAGCAGATGGGACAAGCGCTAAACAAAAAGCTCATAGTAAGAGTCAGATAAATTTTTCCCAGAGATCATTTCTGTGGTTTTTGGTAGATATTATTACACTGACATGTGTACAAGTGGTCATTTTTGTTATGCTTCTTTTTTAATAAGTTATTTCATGATATAAAAAGGGGTGTATTGTCGATTATTTTAGAGCTTTGATTGGTGGCCTGAAACCAAGAAGTGATTGCCCTTGTACAATAATAGCTCTCAAAAGAGAGGCTACTAGCTGGGCCTGAAACAGGAAGGCAGTACTTAGAGCCAAGTTTTGACACAGCAGATAGGGGAAGATTAAGTGTTGAAACCAGAGCTGGCAGAAGACAATAAGGAATGGATTTCCCCCCCCAGAACCTTGTTATATTTTAAGATTGTTAAGTTTGTGTCAACAACTCAACAAAAACTATGTGGACAGGCAACCAAACATTAGCTCCTTTGGGTGTAACCTTTGCTTTAATTTAGATTTGAAGCAACGACAATAAAGTAATGATGAAAATAGAAGTGGAAATACCAGCACTGTAGGTTGACTGATCAATAGTGTGAACACAACTCTTTCACTAGATGTATATACTCAAGATACAGTACAAGTCTCTAGACTCCACTAGTCCCAGATTTATGTTTGTAACATAAGGAAATGCAATCAGTGTGGTGAAGATGCTGTTTCCGAACAAAAAATAATTGGGAAGATGCTAACAAAGACAAGACATTATGCCGAGAGCTGAGGAAACTGGGCTTTGACATGTAACGCGTGGGTGGAAATAGCCTGTTAATGAATAGACAGCAGAGGGGGGGGGGGGGGAATGAAGACGGCAGAGGAGATACACGAAGCGTGCTGTGCGATAAAATACTGCTATTGTTAGGCAGTGCTGAGGGAAAAGTGCTACGATGCAGAACGAGTGGAAAGTCTTGACAGCTTTCCGGTGGCAGTCTGACGGTTGAGCAGGGAGATTGGAGGGAAAGTGCAGCAGAGGGCTGCTGTCAGGCCACACCAGGGCTCCATTTAACAAGGTCCAGAGATGAGCTGCACCACAGCACATTGCAGGGGAATGAGAGAAGTTACAGTGTGGATGGAGGGAGGGCTGAGTAAGGGTCATGCATTTTTCCAGAGCCCCACTATCTGTCATGCCTGCAAGCCTGGGATTCTTCACATGTGCATGAGAGCAGAGATCGGAAACCCTCAGTAAGAACAAGAGCTGAAAAGAATTCAGGAGATTTTGAAGGATTACCTGCCATTGTATGTTGATACTAGACATGCCTGTGACTAACTGACAGCTTCATCTACAGTATATGTGAGGGACAGTTTCAGCCCCAATAGATGCACTTCATTTTTACCGCAGCTGTACCTACAACAGTGTAATGTCAGAATTGATCATTCATACAAGGTAATCCAGCCCATTTCACTTATCATAGTACTGTGCAGCAAGAGGATCTGAACCATGGCAGAGGACAAGCATAAATAATTAATAGCAAATGTGGAATATGCCTTATTGGATGGATGCCTTTAGGGCAAACACATACAAGAATTTTACAAGCCTTGCTCTGAGTGCTACCACACCTCTTG
Source organism: Monopterus albus (assembly GCF_001952655.1). Classification (NCBI taxonomy): domain Eukaryota; kingdom Metazoa; phylum Chordata; class Actinopteri; order Synbranchiformes; family Synbranchidae; genus Monopterus; species Monopterus albus. Next base: position 1,473,072 of record NW_018127917.1, read on the forward strand.
TATATCTCAGTTTCAAATGCACTTAGAAAAAATGCTTCAGTTATGGCTGCACGACGGAAACTCTAGCAGGGCCTCTGCAGCCTTCTTTCCACCTTGGCCCCAGGCATCAATCTCTTAGCCTGGCATGAAAGCTTATCTCCCAGCGTCAGGCTAAATGTCAACCTCAGGAACGCTGAAACACTATTAGTTATGTCCGCCCCATTAGAGGAAGCTAATTTCACATAAAAGTCACCCACCCAATTTTAAATGAGTCTGCCTTCATAGAGCTCTCTTCAGCTGCTTATGTTTTCACGTCAGCAGACGCAGCAGGGAGGAAATATGTCCCCAGATCCAAATAACACCACTGTTAAAATAAAAGCTGAATCATTGTTATGGAAAGGATTCCCTGTTCTGTTATAATGTGTTGAACATTTCAATTTATGCAAGAGAATGTTTCATATTTTGACTGTTTTATAATTTGACGGTGTGTGCAGTATCACTGCACAATTTTTACAAATTTTGCTTATTTTGTGACATCCTGACTTTCAAAAATAAATATAAAAAAATCAAAAACTATGCTTCTATTTTAGCTACAGTTTGATGGCTATACTGACATGCTCTATATCAGGTTAAACAGAAATGTACACTGCTTTTTCAAGGGTACAGTCATATCACATCCTGACCTGAATTCCTCTACAGTATTTCAACATATTAATTTGACTATATTAGAACTCTGACTTTTAATATTTACATCAATTATTTATTAATCAACCATCTTGTTTTCTGTCTCTGTAGGGGGACGACTCCTGTTTCTGGTAATGTGGCTGAATCTTGTGCCTCAAACTGACAGCTGCCCTGCCAAGTGTATGTGCTACAGTGAGCCCAGGCCCACTGTGGCCTGCCAACAACAAGGACTCTTTTCTATCCCAACTGAGATCCCTGTGCGGAGCCAGCGGATATTCCTCCAGACCAACAAGCTAACGGTAGTGAGGTCTACCAGTTTCAGCTCTTGCCACAATCTCACTGTTCTCTGGCTCTACTCTAATAACATCAGCTATATCGAGGCCGGGGCCTTCTACGGCTTAGAAAAACTTGAGGAACTGGACATCGGAGACAACAGCAACCTCCGCACCATCAGCCCAACAGCGTTCCGGGGCTTAACTAAGCTGCACACCCTCCAACTGCACAGGTGCGGTCTGTCAGAGCTTCCTGTTGGGGTTTTCAGAGGAATGTTCTCGCTACAGTACCTTTACCTGCAGGACAATAATATTCTAACCCTGCATGATGACACTTTTCTGGACCTTGCCAACCTCACCTATCTCTACCTTCACAATAACAAGATCAAGATAGTGGCAGACAACATGTTTCGAGGCTTAATCAATCTGGACCGGCTGCTTCTACACCAGAATCGGGTTATCTATGTCCAACCCAGGGCTTTTCATGACCTTGCAAAGCTGAAGTCCTTGTTCTTATTCTTCAACAATCTTACCGTCTTGACAGGGGAGACAATGGACCCGCTGGTGTCCCTCCAGTACTTGCGCTTGAATGGTAACCAGTGGATCTGTGACTGCCGTGCAAGGACCTTGTGGGATTGGTTCAAACGTTTCAAAGGTTCCAGCTCTGAGTTGGAGTGCAATGTTCCTGAGTTTCTGGCAGGAAAAGACCTGAAACGATTAAAAAGTGAAGACTTGGAGGGGTGTGTGGAAATGCCTCAAATCCAGACCACTCTATTCAGCTCCAAGACACAGTCTGGAAAATTCCTTTCCACTGAAAATCCTCTGGGAGACACAATTCCCAGGTGTTGCCTTGGAGATAATGACAAATCCTCTATCCTGTCTGGCAAGAGCCGCCAAATCACTAACAACCCCCTTAAGGAAAAGGAGAACATGTCCAAGACTAAATATAAGGAGCCAGAACGAACAAAAAATGAGACCCAGAATAAGCAGAATGATGGACCATTGGGAACCTTGTCCAACACCCTGGACAAGTCTTTGGAAAATCTAAACCCTGACCTCATAGACAATCTGGAATCATCTACAGCATCAAATAAAAAGAAAAAGAAGTGTTCCAAAAAGCCCAAATCAGACACCCAGTGCAAAAATCAGGGTTCTGCTTTGCTAGTGCTGCGCTCTCTCTTCATTCCCATGATCTGGATATCTCTAGCCATGTCTTAGGACTCCTGATCTCACTCTGAATACAGGACTCAAGATTGTTGATGCTCATGACAATGATACAGTGACATCTGCTAACAGGCAGTGACTGAAAAGCAAGGAGTCACGCTGACCCAATGTGGGTGAGGACAAACAATACTGAAGACGTTAAGAGTACATTTAACAAAATGGATGCCTTTACAGAACAATACAACTCTAATGTATATAATGAATTGGTGCCCAAAATTGTTTGTTAACTGTACTGTGTCCAAGCTACACTTTGGAGATTCCTCCCTTGTTCCCTCTCAAAAGCTTTTACTGCTTAGACAGACCATGGAAGACAGAAAAGAAGACAAAAACAAAAAACAAAAACAGGAAGTCGAAGACAGCACACACAAAAATGTTGGGTCCACTTAATGATGATAAAGAATCCCCCCATTATTTATTCAAAGTGATGCATTTGTTGGGTAATGTTATGTTTTTATGTTTCTAAAAATGTTTTCCTCCCCCAGTTTTAGTTCTACTTTCACGAGAGAAAGGATATAAGGGTAGCATTTACCAAAAGGATGCTGTCGATTTGTTTATTGAGATCGCAATGGAACCATAGATATGCATTTTATTTTACTTGTGTACAAGTATGAATATATTATGAATAAAAGTTCTTATTTCATAGATTTTTTTATTACTGTGTGTTATTTTTCAATATTAGAAAACAGATGGACTCCAGCTCCTCAAATGTGAGGATTTGGAATTCTTTCATGAATTTCAGACATTTTATTGAATAAATAATCACAAAATAATCAACAGATTAATAATTAAGGGCCAAAAAAATAATTTGTTGCTGCAGCAGTACCTCAAGAAAAGTAGTCTACCCAATAACTGCACGTCTTACACTTAATAACCGTAGCTCACGGAGAGCTATTCTGTTGCATTGCTGGCCTCTTTTAATGAGGTAAAGAAAAAGTAGAAGTAAGGAGACTTGATCCTAACATTGCCTGGGCAAAACTGTTCTAAACGAGTACCACAGTTAATTAGCATTTACAAAGTGCATTTGAGTGTAGCTATGACAGCAGCTCATATTATGTCCCACTAACCATACTTAGAGCAAAACAACCTTCCTTCCTCCCAAACAGATGGTGGAACCACTATGGTACGTTTATTGTTTTGCAGGATTGGTGAGAGAGCAATGACCGACTGCTTTGTTAAATCTGGCCTCATTCCAAACCTCAGGCATCCAGATTTTGTTTGCTTTCTCTTCAGCTCCTTTAGGATATTGACACCGCAGCACTTGACACACTCGAAGAAAAGACCTGCCTGAGCTCAGTTGCAGAGCAGTAAAGAGCAAAAATAACTTATCCTTGAATTAATATGCATTTTGAACTCTTCACATCTACATTTAAACCGTAACCAACTATTTTACCTTATAACTGTTCTAAGAATAACTCGTGCTACGATCTCCTGAGGCATTCTGAAAGAAAATGCAATTTAAACCAAGATTAAAGTCCAGCATCAATATGCATCCATACAGTATATTTACAAGTCTAAAGTGACTGCTGCACATGCAGTATTATTATGTTGAATGAAATGCCTCAGGCAACTTAACAAAATTCAGCTTATGATTAAACCCAGTAATGTCTATTATAAATACTGTCACACTCCTAATAATTTTGAATGAATTATTAAACTGTGTATGAAAATGCTGAGGGAATATTCAAAAACTGACTCTTCACATCACAGTCCTGACTTTGATAGCTTTAAAAGACCCCTAAGGCATCTTTTAAGTATGATTTAGATTTTTGACATAAAAAATACTGTATAAAACATCTGAATTCTACATAATTCAAATTTTGAAATGTCCCCTTGTCTTATAATTCTGCCAGTGAGAGTTGCCTGAGGTGGGTCCATGCGGTTGTGTCCGTAGGCCGGGCTAATGTAGAGACCTATATTCTTCAGCAAATTAAGTCAAGATCTTGTCAACAGACCTCAATTTTATCTTGCACAAAGTGAAAGACCTATAAAGCAGGGTCTCCACAAATCCCCGGAGCTTTCCATTGTTGTCGATTAACCCTGGAAAGTAAGATGACT
>NW_018127917.1:1477355-1489375 GCF_001952655.1 Monopterus albus
GGGCTCTCTGCTGATATGCAAGCAGCTGCAGACTGAGAGGATGCCTTTACATGCACCCTGTAACTACAGTGGTCGTGTACTGGCGCAGCTGGCTTACAACTCAGTACTGAGTATGAAGGCCTCCTGTGTAGATACACACATGGAGCACCAGAACTGCTGTTTTTCTGCTAATGTGCTGCTTATGCTATGCCGTTTGAGCAGACACAGTATTTCTCATTATTTTGTCATGCTATCACTGCGCCTGTTACCATGTTTATTTTAAACTATTCACTGCTGCTGTTTTTCATTTAATAGAAACCACTGTTTATGCTGTTGTAAACATATAACCTAATGTAGTGCACTGAAAAGAATCAGTGCACTGTATTCTGTGATACAAGTCCTTGTCCTGGATTATTACTTAAAAGGCACTTCTCACATAAAACTATCATAAAGTGTTCTGACTTCAAGAGCACACTTTCAAATTAGCTTGATCATCAGAAGCATTTCTATGCCGTGAAACACAAGGCTTGTCGATCTGAGACTTTGAAAAAGAGACTCACGCTGAGAGGAAGCTAGAGTTCCTTCTAGCATGAATAAGATTTGGCAAGAGACAAGGATCTTCCCTCACAAGTAAATCATATCTCATTCACACATTGAAGTATATATTTTCTCTCCACAGTCACACATACAAAATAATTAGATGTCACGATCCCTCTCAACCTCCCTCTTATCGGTTTATTCTCTCAGCTGATTCCTGGTTTCACACAACTCTCTGTGGATTTCTTTCAATTGTCTTCTATCCTGGCAATATTTTGAAAAAAAGGAATGTATTAGTAGGAGGTTTGGCTTAAAGAAGCAAATGATGGCTATAGATACTATACACAGTGTATAAAAAGTATGCTCCAAATAAACAGAAATAGCCACTTCCAGTCAGACGGTCATGTATTGTGTGATATGGTAGGAGTCCAGGACTATACTGTGCCTCACTGAGGCTGTAGGTAACATCCCAGTTAACATGTGCAAGAAAATACCTGAAACATATTTCTAGATGTTAAGTCTCACATCTATTCACAGCAGAGTCAGGACAGCTTGTCTCAGATGTGATTATTTATTTAGAATATTTACATATAATGAAGAGAGGGAGAGCAAAGGTACAGTAAATATTTGAACTGCAATACTGACAATGAGAAATGGCTAAAAAAGGATGAAAATAGGCTGAAGTAAGTCATCCTATTTATGTATATAGGTTTCTTTTGTCAAGACACTCCAAGACAAAGGACTGAACTAATTTAGAACACGAGACTATACATGAAAATAGGAATACATTCAATAATTAATAATGAATCTACTATCAGAAGGGGTTAATTTGATTATTTCTGGTAAGATTCTGGAAAGTCCCACCATATAATATGATGCAGTGACAGTACCTCTGACAGTGTGATGATGACAGAACAAAGCAAGGCAATGGCAACTGGAGGGCATGGAGTGGTAAGCTGGAAAAGGGCTCACACAGGAGGGACGGCCCAAAACACACCATGAGATCATTCCAATTTTTTTCCAGCTGGCTGCCCAAGGAGACTAAAAACCCATCAGCTCTGGCCTCTTTACAAGGCTAGAGTTGCTGGCGGAGGCTGAGACATCTGACAGCAGTGCCATGCGGGGGCCACAGCTCCATTTAACAGTGTCTAGAAGCAGGATGACCTCAACCTGCAGGCTACTGTTGGACATCAAGAATTTTCTTATCAGATGGTGCAACAAATGATTAAAAACACATCAGGGAAAGACACTGCTGCACTGGTTGAGATGTTACCTCATTACAAAGCACAAGACCCTAATATTTTTAAAACATTTTGCCCCAAAGGATCTGAACAGCCATAACTTTTTACAGTGTCTGAAGTAAGCGAGAGTCAAGGGCCCATGCACAAGATCTTCGGATATTCTCAACAAATATAAGGGTCTGGTGTTTTGTAATAAGGAAATACGTCAGTGCAGTGCTGTGTTTCTCTGATGAGTTTTCAATTGTTTTTGAACAACAATGGAGGTCTATGGCACAGACGAACAAACTAATCCAGGACTGATGGACATCAACAGTGAGCAGAGGTATTTCATTGTTGGTTTGAGCAGGCATTCAGACTGATCCGGTAAAACTGCAACTCCTTGCTGTGTTTTAACACACCATTGTGTTTTGCTTGCCATGCTGCTAATGTAGCCTACTCTACCTTAGCACCAATTCTACCACCAGTGTGTTGGCAGTGATAGATTAAAAACACAGTTTAATATACTAATGAAAATGCATTGAAATGAATAGCAGAGAATGCTCATGCTAACAAGGTAAACAAGAGTCTTCTTCCCATAGATGCCTATGTCCCGATTGTCCCCCATATATGACTGTTCAAGGCAGCGCCTTTGCCGGATGATGTCACTGTCCAGTGTGGTGAAAGTTGAGCCAGGTCCAACTTTTTCACCCTGCAGGGTTGCAATGTTTTGCCCGAGCCCCCCTGCAGTGCAGGTGCCAGCTGTAGTGAACACAATGAATGGAGAGGGCTGCGTTTTTTCATACTGTACATTTGAAACTCAGTTTGAACACTGCCTTAGTCTTTGTATGTGGAGTGTTGAATATGCTGTTAATATAGAAAATGCCAGCCCTTTAATGTTTGGCTAGGTTTATATTTTGTTACATTGCATTTCAAAGAATTTACTGTAAAGATTAAGAATTAAATGTCAAGGTCATTTTCTTCTTTTTGTATTACGGGGTGAGGTGACTTAACAAAAAAAAAAAAGATTGAACTCTTCACTCCTAATAGTCCTATGCAGATTTCATGTAGCTTTACCCATGTAAACTTTCTTCAAACAAAGTGATCTTAAAAGCGGGGAAAACAATGACTCTCCGCCTCTGTCTGGATGCCTCTCTATTCACTGAAAATGACCTGCCTTCAACTCCTAATGCAAATTCTATCAGACGCCTTCTCTCCTCCAGAAGACTCCAACCTTTGATCTTAAGTAATAAGGCATTTTCCCCCTTAGCTTCAGTGAATGTGACTGAAATATCTCCGCTCATGGCTTGAGGCAAAGGCTTATGTGAGAAAGTTTAGACTGCTCACTGCAGAGGACTCCCAGACATCGACAGAGGGGATAAAAGTGTTGGCCTCCTGTTGTGCATACTAAATGCTCTGATGCTATCGTGCTCTCTTTCTATCAAATCTCACTCCAATTCCCTCTCTATCTCTGTCTTTTTATCTCTGTCATCTTCTGCCTCTCCCCCCTTTTGCTCACCTTTCTCCAACAGCACACATACTGTGTGCTATAATTCATCTCTTTGAATAATATCTAGAGCATCAGCATCAAGTATTTGATGTGTTTTGAGATTGTTAAATTTTTACATTTGTAATCATTGCAGAAAAATTAACAAAGAGGTCAGAAAAGTTAAGCATTATTATCATGTGCAAGTAATGTATTTTAAGTAAATTAAGTCATACAAAAGAAATAATTTAAAAAAAAGTCGGATTTCTAAAATTGCACTTTGAATTTCCAACCCTATTTTACACATTTTTGACTGATACGCTCTGTTTAGTTGCCCCTTAAAGCCAATATTCCCAAAGTACAGATGCTAGCTGTATGAAGCCCAGATTCATCTGACCTCACCAGAAACCAGCCTTTTATCCTTTTTTTAAATGAATTTAATTCAAACCCTGGGATGAAAATGTTTTTTTGTTTTTTTACTCAAGTTCAAATTTGTGCCAAATTTCTATTTGCACCTATTTGTGTTTACCCATGCATTTCCATTGACTTTGTATGATTTCATCTTTTAATTTTACCAAACATCACAAATTTCAGTGGTCTCTTGAGCCAACCCCAGGTGTGTGAGTGTGTTGGCTTTAGTTGCCCTGAGCACACTCTAATAATCCTATAAGCAGGAACTTCCCCTGATCCGCTCTTAAACGATGAGGGTAGTGATTCTGTTTTTGCTATCAGTGCTATCATAACATGAAATGCTGCTAAGGGATCATCTTCAAGCATTTTAGATGGAAGTAAACTAAAAATGGTGCTTTCACGGTCCACAGTAGGTCGAAGTCCATCATAATATTTGAAATACAGTAAAAATGATGCAGAATGTGTGCCCAGGACACAAGGCTGTAAAATATTCTCCAGCTATGGCAGGGTGCTTACTGACATCAATATAGGACCTGTGCCTGATGAGAACAGCCCCATCTGACTCACACCAAAGCTTTATCTAGGCTTGTTATGTATAAATAAGTCTGTATGTTATGAAACCATTTGACTTTGTGGCCAGGAAAGAGGTGAGCCATATAATTCAGAGCGGGATAATCTCATGAACCATTTATGTGGGATGAGCTACTCATTATTTTGCAATCATGCCTGGATTTAGAAATGAAGAGTGGCAATTTGTTTTCAAACCCAATTCTGCCAAATTAATGCTGCACGTATGTTCATACCCTGTACCGTGGGACACAGAGTCCCCACCAATCCTGCAACTGGATGCATTTGCAGTAGATCAGGCCGATATCCAACAGGATTTAGTCCTGTGCACCTCATGAAAGCACTGCGTAAATGGGTCCATCTAATGATCCAACTTAATATGATTAAAAAGAATAAAGCTACCATGTACACGTGCTTTCTCTCCCTCTCTGTTAGATTGTTTTTCTCACACACACACGTACATGCACACTGCAGTACCTAGGGCCTTCACGTTTTCCCGGTTCTACGCCAGTTCATGTGGCGATCTGTGCTGATGCGTGGTTATCCTCACAAGGCCAACGACACACACAGACTCCCATAATCTGCTCCAAACCAAATGTCCACATTCTGAGCGCAGGGCTCACACCACACCTACTCAAAGACCCACCAGCACTCTGAGCGGCTAATCCATGGTGACGTATCATGCAACATACTTGAGTGTGTAATGTTATTTTTACCTGTGATCCTTTGAATAATTCAACAATGTTTTGAAGTTACTTAGGCTGCCTCGTCTCTCAGAGTTAGCAATGGTAACAAGAACCAAAGACCAACAGTAGCTTCAATTCTTGGCAGTGGTACTGCTTTTGTTGTCTGCTCAAGAATTACAGGCAAAGTTCAATATATATCTCTGTGATAGTGCATGTCTTTACAGCAAGACAGAGTAAAGGTAATCATATCTTGCACAGGAGCCAGAACTTATAATCAGCTTTCTATTGATCATACCCCAAGTCCCAATATTCATCTTTAGTTCTTTTATAATGCTGTTTGCAAAATTAAGTTAGTTGTATTTATATAGCTCAATATTAAAAATATAAGCGAGTTTCTTTTAGCATAGCATCCAGAGAACCAAAACAAACCAAGGAGGACAGATGGAAGCACACAGCACATGGTGCAGCTCATATGGTTTGCAGATAAAAGGCACAAAACTCATCTTAAGTTATAATAAACCTTCTCAAAAAGGGCAAATTACACTGATGCTTAATATACAGTGTAACCATGTGCACAAATAACTGTGCAAGTAAACCACTGAAATGGAAGGTAAGCTGCTGACATTAACAGGCTACTATCAGCAAGTGGGCTGATACTGGTATTGCTGTTTACAGTAAAATAGATCTATTCCTGACTACCATCACTGAATGTTTAAAAAGTTTAAACTATATATACTGTAGATTAAACCACCTAGTGTAATATCAGTTGACAATAGTGAGCACCAAAAAGATGTTTTTTTAATATATATATATACTGTATATATATGAAAATGTTATTGATTATCCATTTAAATAAGGACTACAGGATTGGAACATGTGAATCTTTTCATTAAGACCAACCACTATCCAAACCCATAACGATGAAATACTGTATAACCGCAGGACTCAGCTGACACAGAGTAACACGTTGCGTTAATGTATTCTCTACTGTGAAGCCATCTTCTCGGGCAGAACATGCTGTTAACTGGGAGGACTTGGAAGGCCACCATTTTTTTGATGTACCTTCGGGACTCAGGGGGACTGATGTCCAATTCTTTACACTTCCATGCCTCCAATTTTCACTCTGTAATGCAGTGAACCATGTTTCGGTGCTAAGGATTTCAAAAAAAAGAAGAACTTCCATTTCCTGCAGTACTAGGGCTCCAGAGTCACAAACCATTAAAATATAAATCAATTTGTTTTCTTATGTTAATTTACAATGAAAATTTCTATGAATGACAGTGTTCTTTTGAAGTTATTTGATTGGAGCTTTACTTTATTTTTTTTTATCTCTTAAATCCTGTTAATGCCATCCTTATTTTTAGGATATATAAACAATCAAAGGCCTCTTTCTGTCAGAAGGAATCAGGACATGTTTGTAACTGTAATTTTTTAAATCTACTTTTCACCAAGATTGTTCCTCAGTTCTGCTCTTCCACTGCCAATAACCTGCTAGTGCCTCGCCACAGGGTGAATCTGCCCTGCTGTTCACCCCTGTAAATATGACAGATTCCTTTTAATCCACACCATTGTGTACTCATCTGTCTCTCAGGTTCTCTCTTCATTCTTGGGTTTTCAGACAGTGAAGAAAACAGAAAGGAAAATAGAAAAAGGCAGAAATGAAGGGAGGCAGAGAAGCACTTTTGATGCTGCTTATTACTGGAGGAACTCCAGACCAACCTATCTCATTAGTCTGTTCATGATTAAAAACTACTCTCAAGCTGATATCATTAACCTGCCCACACAGCCATACACTCTCAATGGGGCCTTACAAACTACCAACAAGAAATGAGCCTGCGACTTGTGTGAGCCCTAAATTCAGTCCCTTTATTCACAGCTGCATCAACACAATCATGAGGGGACTTTTACAGATACACTGGAAAATAAACAGGCATACATGTATATTTCAGACGCTGGTGTGTACACCAAGTAACCTGTGATGAGAATAAAAGGACATTTACCATCTATCAGTGATTATGGTGGAATCTAAAGCTTTCTCCCCACTGTTGTCATTTATAATCCCTTTCTGTGTTCTCTTATCTGATTGCTATCCCAGTCACAAGCTTGTCGGTGTGAGATTACAAACATCTGGCGGGTCATCTACTCTTAAGCCGTTACGATAAGCTTAACAGCAGAGACGGCTTGTGGACAGCCACGGGGAAATTTAGTGATGGAGTATCCTACACATCTGAAGCTCTAATGTAATGCTTTGTCACTGCAATGAGATCCACCACCTAATGCCCTGCTGCTGTGGATATGTGATTAAAAAGCGTAATCTGAGAGGTTTGCATAGACTGATATGCAGTATATCACTTCTCAGACAGAGTTTCTTCTCTTAGCATTAGTCTTTCTTCTTTGTTATCTCCTCTACTAGGGTGTTATTTTTAGATGCCATTAGTAAGAGAAAAAAATAGAGAAATGAGAAATATATAAAATTTTACCTAGATTAAAAGGCTGAAACTGTGACGGGAGGGAAGAATTACATGATCCTCCTGAATGTTTTTTGCATATATAGAGACATTACCATCTTCAGATCAAAAATGCTAATGAACTCCATCCAAAACCTCTGGCACACAGGTTCTGGCAAAAGATCAAACAAAGCAGCAAATGGAGAATTGAAGCTTGTTCAAACTTCTTGCGGGGCTGTTATTGAAAGAGCATTAGAGAGTTTACATCGCAAACTGTGTGCTACATAATCTTTAACATTTTAATCCCAATGCTACAACTGGAAATTCACAGAAGTCTTTGAGGGTTTTGTTTGGCATTAGGGGTCGTAATGCTGGTCAGTAGCAGAGCGTTGCATTCCTCTGAACATTTGTCTCTGGTTGTCCCATAGGCAATGTACAAAAAGCGGGCTGATCGTTCTTTTGCCGTATATGCCCCCAAGCCCTGGAATACCCTGCCTCCCGAGCTTCGGTCTATAACTGAGTTAATGGTTTTTAAGCCTAAATTAAAAGCACACCTATTCAGACTGGTGTTTGGCACTTAATTTATAGCAGTAGTGATGCACAGGTGCCTACAGGCTTTCTGATTTTATATTCTGTATTCTTATTCTGTTTGTACTTTGACACATTTTTATTGTACAGGAGTTTTATAGTTGCTTACAGACTTCGGTTTTAAATTTGTGTAATTTTAACTTGTTTTCTTTTTCTTTAGTTTATGTGTCTTAACATGTTCTGCTTTTATTTTTATATGTTTTTGCTGTGAAGCACTTTGAGCACCTTTGGGTATAAACAAATAAATTAAAATTAAATATATTCATGAGTCACAAAATGAAAGTCTGAGTCAAGTCTGAAGTCTTTGGGGCAGGTGTCTAAGCCCTAAGTTAAGTGTCAAGTTGTTAAAGTTTACAACTGTATGACTTACTGTACCTCATACCAACAGACCATCTAGCATAAGAGATGAACTGGTGAGGAAACTAATAAATTGCTAGATCTGGAATGTGTTTACAACAACAGCCCATAAAGCATATGACTCTGGCCAGAGTGCAAAGAGGTCTGATTAGCGTAATACTGTTAATGGGTAGGTAAAAAAAAAAAAACATGCACTCTGAGAAACATCACAGTAGCCCATCTCTAGACAGTACAGGTCACAATATGAAGATTATGATGCCACAATATAACTGTAATATCAGAATAATCCTTCAAAGTCCATAAAACCTGTTATCCACAGTTTTAGCCACATCCAGGCTTTGGTAAGCTGAGGCCTGAGCACATCAAATGCAGTAATGTGCATGTGGCAGAATCCAAAAGACACTATTCAAAATCCACAAGCACTAGTAAGTGTTTTTCTTCTAAAACATAAAGATCCACAAGTTTACAGTTTCAAATATAGTGATGATGCTCACTCAGACCCTTAGTGAAAATGCTTGGTCACTTCCATGGATGTATTAATCTGGATATGGGATACTTCATTTTTACTGATTTTACTGTGGCCTTGTCTAAAATCCAAATAATTCTTCACCCAGAGATGTTTTCTAGAATCATAAGGGGAAATGTAGGTTTGTAGCAACTCTGTGCATTTTCTTGATACTGCTGTATAACAGTTTTAGCACATATTAGCACCTTGTTGCAAACTGAGGACACAATATTGACTGGGGGACAGAAAGACCCTTGTTTTACTTGTTGTGTAGTTTTCCTTTGCCACAAGTGGATAACTGATCGATAAGTGATACAATTGATTGATCACAGTTGTGCCAACAGACGGTGATATTTCAGCCTACAGTATGACAACAGCAAATCTCCCTGAGTGGAGGCTCATCCTTCTTTAATGTGTTCTGTTCCAAGAAAGGCTTGCGAAGTGAATGCCTCTCAGGTGACCTTCCCCAGTTGATGAATTCCTTCACAAAAACACCCTGTGATATTGTGACAGCACTCAGAGCAGTCATATTGGAAACTCATGTGCTGGCAGGTGCAAGTTTAGCTATCATCCATTTGTTTTTGTTTTCTATAAAAACGACTTCTCTTTCATAGGCTCAATAGGAATCAGGACTAATAATATGATGCTTTCTCTGAAGTTAGTGAGTTGTTGATTTTTTTTTCCTGCTTAGTATGTGTGGCCTTTAAGGGGGCAACAGTCATTTACACTGTGCTTCATATTTAGTGGGGCACTCCAAATGAACTACTTTCTTACCCAAACTTCACATAAAACATATGGAATGTAGTCAAGAGTAACAGAGTCCTTATAGTGGCATCAAAGCTTACTCAGATGCCTATGAAATTGAATTTCCCAGGGTTGGACACTCCGATACGTTTGCAAATATACAGTATGTGCTACAGCAAGTCATTCATGGAGAAAACTGAGCCAATCTGATAAGCCTCGCATGGCGTTCATGTAGTTTATTTTTATCAGTGTACAGAGGTGGTAGATGGAGCTTGGCAGAATGTAATGCAACTCCCACTGTACCCCTCACCCCAAAGGCTGAGATGGGTCTGATGCTATTAATAAAAACATTCTGCTCTGAAGCCAATTAATCAGGAGCTGCAAAAGAGAATGCTGCACAATGTACTCATTGATTCAATATAAAACTGGCAGTATAGATGAGGAGGAGATGAGTGGAAACCATATCGACCCATGGTGCAATAGTTGGAAAGTTACAAGCAGGACAAAAGAAGTGAGAATGGTTCATACTGTATGTATGTAGGTGTTGGTATAGGTAAAAGCCTATAATTCAGCACAGCTGCAGCTGATTGTGTTTCAGATTTACTGATTAATAATTTTTTCTATAAAATATAAGAAACTGTGAAAAATGTCCATGAGAATTCTTTGGACCAAGAAGATGATGTAAGATGACTTGTTTTGTTCAACCAAAAGTCCAAAGTTCAACAATTTTCCATTTACATTTTTATAAAAGAAAGAAAGAACCTTATTGTCACATTCGAGAACCTTGAACCCACAAATCTTTGGGCATTTTTGCTTTATAAATGACTATCCATCCATTATCATTCATTAATTATTTCAATACTAATCCAGTATATATGCTATGTATATTCATTCACTGGTTGTCTAAAGGATTTGTGATTTAGCAACTCCAAATGCTGTAGCATACGTTACTATGATTGTACCAGGAACAATGGTTCCCCTTCCCCTGGATCAGCGTTTCAATGAGTGTGACCCATTTTGTTTTTTCTTGTGTATGCACACATGGATGCACATATTCAATTTTGCTGACAATACACAGTCCTGCAAATGGTTTCAGCCTGTTCCACTCATGTAAAGGTGACAAAAACACACCAAGAAATATGCCGGTAAAGGTAGGGAATAAGAAGACTGTTACTGGGTACATTAATAAAACATGGATATAAACAAATCAGGTTTTCAAACTTAAAAAATGTGTGCCATTGTTTTATGAGGGGTGAAATTTAATGGAAAACAAATGAACAAAATAAAAGTAAAATAGCCTTGCTATCAAATAGTATTCCTATGGCAGCTGTGGCTTCAGCTGTTTCTGTGGTTACCACATGTGGAGCTCCAGGCCATTCCTTACGTGAGGTACAGTGAAAACACTGCATCTCATGTTTAGACAGCACTTCAGATGCAAAGTTTCCTGTGACTAGTTTATATTTGCTATAATATTTCTTTGGTAATAGAGATACACGATTCGCCTAATTGCTAAGTAGAGCAGAAAGGTCAAATGAGACAGTTTCACGAAGTCTTTCCTTATTTATTTCCTAACTCTAGGTCTTATATTACTACAATAAACTCTATTGTAGCATAAAACATTGCCTAAACGGGCATTAAGTAAACTACGCCCTTCTTTGCACATCTCTGACATACGTAGCATCTTCTGACCCACCACATCCTCTGGAGTCACCCTTTAATTGATTTAAACACTTCCATAACAGAACAGGCCAGGAGGAAAGCATACTACAGTACTGAGTACTGTATGTTAAAAGGCTTAAGAATGAGGCTTTAAAAAACTTTTAGATGAAAGCACAGTTAAAACTGCTGTGTATGTGTGCGCCTGTGTCTGGGAGTCCAGTGAAGAGTGGGTCTGTCGTGTAGTCTTACTAGGTACTGGTAGTCAGTGACTCATTGATATTGATCAACAGTCCCATTAATGGTGTCCCCCATTTAACATATATGTCCAATATTTGGTGCAGTGGGGCAGAAAAACTGCTCTTATTGCCACTTATAGCGGTTTGCACTTTTAGGTTTGCTAATTGAGTCCAGCCTCTCTCAAGGAGTAAGGTTCCAGAGCCCGAGCTGTGCGTGGAGGTGAGCCCGACTATATCTAGCCGGTACCTCTCAACCTCCTGCACAAGCTCAGGCTCCTTCCCCACCAGCGAGGTGACATTCCATGTCCCCAGGGCTAGTCTCCGTGTCCAGAGATCGGGCTGTCGGGGCCCCTGCCTTCGACTGCTGCCCAATCCACTATGCACCGGCCCCTTACGGATCCTCCTGCAGGTGGTGAGCCCACAGGAGGACGTCCCCACGTCACTCGTTCGGGCTAAGCCCGGCCGGGCCCCGTGGGGGGAGGCCCGGCCACCAGGCGCTCGCATTCGAGCCCCAACCCCGGGCCTGGCTCCAGGGTGGGGCCCCGGCTGCGCCATGCCGGGCGACGTCACGGGACTAGATCTTGGTCTATTCATAAGGGGC
>NW_018127917.1:1491462-1535753 GCF_001952655.1 Monopterus albus
CTCGGGCATCTCTTTCGGATGCCTCCTGGGCGCCTTCCTAGGGAGGTGTTCCGGGCATGTCCCACCGGGAGGAGGCCCCGGGGAAGACCCAGGACACGCTGGAGGGACTATGTCTCTCGGCTGGCCTGGGAACGCCGCGGCATTCCCCCGGAGGAGCTGGAGGAAGTGTCTGGAGAGAGGGAGGTCTGGGCATCTTTGCTTAGACTGCTGCCCCCGCGACCCGGCCCCGGATAAGCGGAAGAAAATGGATGGATGGATGGTTTGCTAATTGAATAACCTCACTGAGATTATGTTCTCAGGAAAATTAAGATCTTAAATGCAGGCTCAGTCTTAAAGTAAAGTTGGTGAACTATGGGTGCTTCTGACGGGACCTGCAGAAATATTACATTTTTTGTTTGTTGTGTGGCAAAATATTATGAATTCAGTCTGTCAACACCTTCTACAAGGTATCACTAGAGATGCTTTTACCCTCTGAACTCTAGGGCCATATTAAAGGATAATGATGATAATGGCTGTGATATGTTCAGTATATTCTTAGTATTGTTTGCTGTTAGCTATTGTCAGTAATGTCATGACAGCTGCACTTTTTGTTTTGGACCCTGATGAGCTAGTCTGTCATACATATTGTCTGAGCAGGACTCAACATTTAACATTTTGTTTGTCAAGAAATGTCTCAATGCTTGCTTCACTTGCATAAAGAAATCCACTGATTTCTGCAAAATCCCTTCAACGTGAGTCTAGCTTATAGCTGTCTGAGCGTAATAGCGTGTGCTCAAATAGGGGTAGTATATGCATGCCTCTGAAACAATCAGTCTTGTTTATCCAGAGCCCTTGAACCTCCAGGATCAGAAAGTTTCTGCAATGAATTCTGATTTGCTAAATCCCTATCCAATAAATTGCCTCAACTCTGTACAAACATCAAAACAAATGCTCTCCCTTTTTGTGCCACCAGCTGTTAGATTTGGGCAAGAATAACGGCAAGAAAGTGTTGGATAATGGAGACATGGAGGGTTCACAATTTGTTTATTAATGTCTCTTTCCTTCTCACCTTGTCTTTGTCTCCAATTTTCTCTCATGAAAAATCTTTGCACCTGCACTGCGGTGCTTTCTAACTGTGGGGGAATAGTAAAATTTTGATAGACACCTTGCAGGTTTAGCAGGTGAGTTCATTTGAAAGTTTCCTTGGTTCCTGCCACACTCAGGAGTTATATTTGGTGCTTGTGAAATTCTGTTTCCTGGATGTCTATGAAGTTGCTCTAGTATGAGGAGGCAGAAAAGTGTGGCTTGAGAACATGTATGCATAATTTGTATCTCAGGTGCTCTGTGAATTATTCTTGCTAAGAAGTCGCATCTTTACCCAAAGTGTAAAATCTCAGCCTTAATGAAAGTAGATGGAATTAAAAGAGCCAGATTTAACAATGATTAATTGCTCAAAGCCATAGTTGTTGTTTGGACACCTGCTTACTTGTTAATGTTTCTCATTAGAAATTAAAAATCTGCATCCCTTTTGCTTTTTGGGACAGTACTAAAATATTTTCCTGGAAAAGTAGCCTGATTGTGATCTGCATATAAGGCAGAATAAAGCTGATTATTTTCCACAAAGAAAATGATTTTTAGAAACTAGACTGAGAGTCTTCAGCAATGGTTTGTGTGGCTTAAGTACAGCAGTGTTTTCAGCCACATGTAAACATGCTCACAATAAATCTATCATACCAGTGTGAAGAAGGTGTAATGTTAACCATGAATGTTGTTGCTGTTTAGCATGCTGGCATGATAACATTTTCTAGACCTGATGAAATAGAATAGAGGAAAATTAAGGGATAAGAATAAAGTCAGTACAATTCATCATGAGGGGGGCGTGAATAGCTGTAATCAGTCCATCCAGTAATTGTTGTGGTATTTCAAAGCAAAAATAAAAACTTCGACATGTTAGTGGTGATAGTGGGAAGATCAGGTCAGATCAAGTCAAAGAAATGACTAATAGTTTCTGCAGTAGAGCACAGAGGAGAGGACAATGGAGAGGAGTCACCTATGAGCTTGTACTGGATTATTTACAAGAATTTGAAAGTTTGGTAGGTCAGTTGTCTTGACATACAGTACTCCTGTTAAAAAGGTGGCAGCAATGCACCTGATGTTGCTTGCTAACCACCAAAGTTTAGAAGAAGAGCAACAACAATAGGAAGAGGTAGAGGAAAAGGACAATTTGAAAAGCAACTACTGTGAAACAATGAATTTATATGGCTGGAATCAGGAAACATGCAGGTTTTTTCGATGTAGGCACTGCTGAGCAACTTTCAGTAAAAGGAAGTTGGTACCATCTTGTAATCTGGTGTCTGGTTCTCCTTAATGTATTTAGGACTCCATGTTCTTGTATATTATGAGGCATTCTTGTAAAAATCCCCTTTTCCTATTCTGTTTAACCTCATGACATGATTGGTGATATCCAATAATGCTAATTATGGCCTTGGCAATACATAAAAGGTGCATGTAACAAATCTCACAGCTTCATAATAATGTGTTTGTGTTTTTCTATTTCATTTTCCATGTAAAATCATTCTGATTATTTGCAATGGGATTATAACCATGGCTAATGCAGTAAAACCTTTCTTTCTGTGGCACATTTGTTAAAGCCACAAATGTCCCAAAGACTCTTTGTGAGCATTACAAAGTTGGATGTAACTTTACAGTGGCACATAAAAATTCAAGCTGAACCTGAAAGGCACCAAATGGATGTGAAAATGGGTTAAAACATTACAGGGATAGTGACTAAACAGCCTAAGTAATTTTGTTAGCACATCTCGTAACAGAAGATCTTAGAATGGTTTCCTGTTTCCATGAAGATACAGTAGGACTCAGCAATGGAGGAAAAGAAGAAGAAGAAAAAAAACACTTTAGCTTTTACATGCAATCAGAGCTCTTGATGCTACATAAAATTTTATAAAAGGCAAAAGACAGAAAAACAGTTTCAGTGCTTCTTCAGATGCATTATCACTTCATACTATAATAACAGATTCAGACTGGGTTTCCTTCAGCACTAATACCATGTCTGCACCTTTTAAATTCCCAACTTCTTGTTATTTCACACAATCTCTCATTAATGCAAGCATTTGGCATTTATAATGCATCCTTATTACTGCTGCATGCCTGAAAAGCAGCATTTTAAAGTCTCTGAATGACTTCTTGAAAGAGCCTATGAAAGCTTCCTCCTGTAGCAGAATATGGATATCGAAGTGTGGCTGTGTATAGGTGAAGCTCATCAGAGCATATCCAACTGGAACATTTCCCCATGACAAAACATCATGCTGCTTTATGCTGTTTGGGTGTACAGTATGTGTTTTGTGTGCTAAAAAGGCATTCTTATTACAGAATGAGAAGATTAACATTGTGTTTAACATCATTTTGTTTTGGCATCCAGGAATGCAAGGTTGCCAGGACTGCCACCTGGAGCCTTGTGTGATTATGGAAAAGGCTGTGAAAGCTGCCAGGTACTACAGCAACCACCTCTCAAAAAACTTATTTTATGCCATTTTTAGCAGAGGAGCCTTCAACTTGATCTGCAGCACTGCATCGGTTTCACACTAAACATGCTTCTACATTTGCTTGTATTTTCTGGAAGATTTGATCAGGTCTCTGCTTTCAAGGCAAAGCTGAGGTTATGAGTGAACTTTCCGAGCATGTTACCTAACCCTCAATAACCTGGCTTACATTGTCTTCCATCTTTTAACTCAATTGTTTGTCTATTAGATGTGCTTAAGCTCTTATTTATTTTGCTCCCGTGAGTTCAGCATATCCACTGCAGCTGAAAGAAGCTTTGAACAGTTGTCTTTGAAAATCAGATTTCAGTCAGCTTTGAGATTATTATGAAGGGAGTAGTGAAGTGTGTTTTGTGGGGGAAAATGAAATTAAAATCATTTTCTCATCATCTCATTCTCTCAAAATCATGCATGAAGGTCAACTAAGATATGTGAAATAGGAAACTGTATATGTGATTGTCACAGTATTGTATGTTCTTTTTTCTAATGAATAAACAAAATGAATAGCCCACTGGAAGAATCACTGTTTTGAATTTGACTGTAAAACAACAGCAAAAGACTGCAAGCAGAGATGCCAGCATTTTACTGTTATTTTAGAAAGCAGCTACTGTAATTTATTTTAACAATATAACACCGTATACTGGATTACAGTAAAATATCAATAAAATACTGGCAGCAGAGATGCCAACATTTTATTGTTATGATATTTTACAGTGCATCTACTGTCATTTATTTTAACAGTATATTATCATAATTTGGATTACCGTATATGACAGCAGACAGTAAAAGTAAAAACAAAGAAAATGCACATTAAAGAAAAATATTGCTGTAGTTTCTTACAAGTCCATCATTTGTACAGCCGACTTTGTGAGAGAAATAATATTTAGAATTTTTGTATTGCAAAACTGACAGGTACTGAGAGACAGCTAGGTGATTGTAGTCTCCACTTCCATCTGGAAATCTTCCCATTCCGTCCCGTTTGAGGTTGTACAGTCAGCTCTATCCACTTGTTAAGTGTGACGTAACATTCTACTTGTGGGTTATTATTATGTCCTAATAAATTTATTCCAATCTCTCTCTCTCTCTCTATCACTATAGTTTGGACACAGAAACAGAATGTTACATCACTGCTTAACTAGTGGGTAATAGCACAAGGAAACACAAGTTAGCTAACTCCCTCTTCAAACTGTAGGCTACTTGGAACACACCTCGATTGCAAAACTATTTGATATAAATGCAAAAGAACAAAACAAAACTGGTTGCTGTTTATAGGACAGCCTATACTGTAAAATATTTTTAAACAAATGTTACAACGGTCCGCTGTTAGCTAGGGTTAGCTAACGCTGTTCAAGCTACCGGTCTTATTGTATATTGGACAGATTATAATCCTACTACTACAGTACTAGTACATGGCTGAAAAGGTTAACATGGAGTTTGGGGTTTACAATATGCTTTATAATACATGTATGTATGTATATAAAGCAATTTAAACATATTTCTTCTAAAAAGTCAACAGTAGTATAGTCTGTAGTTCAAGCTACTCTCTCGTAGCTCTCGGTGCTCCTGACTGTGACAGGACTGCACTCTTGCACACTGCACCTCTGCCCAACCAAAGATAGTCAGCACTACAGTTTCTCTCACAAGTCACAGAGTCAATTCAGCATTTCTTTGATGGAAGTTTGTTGAGTTGTTTTAGCAACATTTTGCCAAATCAAAAACAAACAAATTGAATTTGAAGGTCTGAACCAATGTATATAGTGCAGAGAAAAATGAAACACACAACCGGTGTGAACAGCTATTATTTTCTTTCACTATTTGTCAGAGTAAACCCAGACACTGGCAAGCACTCCTTTCTTCACATGTCTACAGTATCCCACTGTTACCAGAATCTCTTTCAAAACACATGGGTACAATCATCATGTCCAGTCCATTCCTCACCACCCCCTCCACTTTCCGGTAAGACTGCCAAGAGAAGCATCAATAAAATGTGTTTTCCTGACTTGTGAGAATAACCAGGGTATTTGATTTTAGCCAGAGTAACTGAGGTAATCAGAGGGTGGCGAGGAGTGCACACTGGCAATTTCCAGAAAGGTCACCTCTCTAATGAGGAGTATTAGCCCACTCACCAGCCACAGAGGAGCTGAGAACCTTTTTCGGCATACAAGCAAATGGAGACTGGCGGCTGAGGAGCATTCAGGAAGCTTTTCACGTGATTTCTTCCTTTGAGTTAACCATAGTCTGAGCTGACTTTAAAAAAGGCAAATAAATGGATAATGTAGGGTTTTAAAAGCTGTTTACCTTTACTTCAAGGTAAGTGCTTGTATGTGTCTATAATGGAAATGGCTGACTTGGCTGATGATTGTCTTTAAATATTCTGTCTATGTCTTTTCATATTATAAACAACCTATTTTTGAGAAAAAATACTGCATGGAATAATACTAAGTTAGGTGTAATTATTATAAATAAATAAAATCAAACCAAGTTGCTGATCATGAAACCTTCACCAGGAGATATGTAATTGAGTGTTATAACTGAACATTCACCCACTAAACAAACAAGTTTACCAGCCCATTTTTGGTTGATTTTCTACTAAAAAGGTACATAATACTTACATGCACTTGTTATGGGATTGTTTTGGACATCACTCCTTTAACTGTGGGCTAGGGTTGGTACAATGTTAACAGAAGCATGCATCATGCAAATCTACAAGCTCTGATTTAGTGGGACATAAGACTGCTCTCTTTGTTGCAGGCGCACTTTAAACTTTACACTAATTAGACAGATGTACATCTACATTGCACTGTGTCATATGTTATTCACAAATGTAAAATATGCAGTAACATTCACTCAAAGTCATCATTTATAGAAACTACCAAGAGGATTCCTCAAAAGAATCTGTGACAGTCAGCTGAAAGGTGAGCCATGTTGGCTATAGCATCATTAATGTCAAGAGACTAAGCCAGGCATCAGCCCCTCAAACCGAAGTGGCAATCAGAGTGTAAACATTGCAGCTGTCAGCTCATTACTGGGTTTCAGTGTGGCAGCGAAGGTGTTTGCAGGATGGACGGCAGTTGCCTTGCAGCCAGGGTAAATACCTTGCCCTTCTGCTGCATTCTCAGGATTCATTATACTGTAAGCCAACACACAGGAGGAGGCGTCAGGAGTTACCTGTCCCATTACCCACTAAATCCTTTAACAGGGGCTTTAACTTGCTGAATGAGACTGATATTGATTTGGGGTGGGTGGTGAGGTTTGAAAGCACTAGATAGGTTGATTCAAACCACCAAAGTACTCAAAACAAGCCTTTGACAATCACATCTCACATGAATTACCCACACCTAATAAAGTAATTCCTGCTTTGCAACCATAACATATGAACTTTTCATCAATTTCTGTTAATCCAAATCACTCCTCTGATGATACACTGCAAAGTTGCTTATTAACTGTGTTAAAAAATGCGGCTCAAGAAAAAGAAAATCCCTTTAATTGCAAGGCAGATAAGCTGCTTATTGTACCTCATCTCCAACAGAGCTGTGATCAACCTGATAGAAGACTCTTTTCTCTTATTTACTACCCAGATAATTAAGTGATTTACCCCAAGAGTGCAGCCATCCTGAGGCAAGACTGAGCCGTGTGTAGATTATTTTAATATAGTGCTTCTTATTTATTCATTCATTCATTCATTTTCTACCGCTTAGTCCCTGAACGGGGTCACGGGGGGGCCGGAGCCAATCCCGGCCGGCAATCGGGCGAAGGCGGGGTACACCCTGGACATGTCGCCAATCCATCACAGGGCTAACACATAGACGAACAACCACACACACGCACTCCTATGGGCAATTTAGAGACACCAATCAACCTAAGCTGCATGTCTTCGGGCTGTGGGAGGAAGCCGGAGTACCCGGAGAGAACCCACACAAGCACGGGGAGAACATGCAAACTCCACACAGAAAGGTCCCAGGTGGGGCCCGAACCCGGAACCTTCTCGCTGTGAGGCAACGGCACTAACCACTGTGCCACCGTGCTGCCCACCGTGCTTCTTAATGTTTGTTTTTTTTTTGTTTTTTTTTTTAAATTCAGCACCATTTGATATGAGGGAAACAGCAGCCATTTAATGAACACTGGCTATGTTTTTATCTTGTTCACTGCATCACAAAGTCAACATGACAGTGAAGGATGTGAGACACAAGCTGTGTCAAAAATTATTCCCTAATTCATTAATTCCCTACCCACTACATACTCAGTAGTTTACACTATAATGAGAACTACAGTCAGATGTCAGACACTTTTATCACCAGAAACTCTCCTGTAAAAATAACTAGCTCATACAGTATGTGCTTGGTTATTATGACCAACAGTGACATGTTGGCGACTGTAGTAATTCTGACACAACCGAAGGAGGAAGTTAAGTGACATACCTGTAGTTTGTAGAGCCACAATGTCCATGTTAGGAGCAGGGTGGGGTGGATGCATGGGTCAGACAACACAGGGTTTTGCCACAGCAGACCACAGCTGAATCCTGTGTGAAACATAGGACATACTGTATAGTACATTGTACAATCTGAAATTCAGCAGTAACAATTCATTATCACATAAAAGGTTGAAATTTGCTTAGTTTAGTATGCCAGCTTGGTGCAGGTGATGGAGTTGTAGGATAATGATTAGCCTCTTCCAGAAGAGGAGAATGTGCAGCCACTGTCTGATTAATCCACATAAATATAAAATATAATAAAGACACAAAAACAACATTAGCTGAGTTTGACTAATGTATGTTGAAAATGTGTAGCAGTAACATTAGAAACTGTCATGTTTCCACTGACAGGATAAAGAATACACATTCTATTTATATTTCTTTTTCAAAAATTCCTGGATAATGATTCATTGCACTGCTTGCTGTTATACATTGCTTCAAGGAATGTCTTAATTCTGTCTTTAACAAACAAGATCACTTGGCAAAATCACTGCCAGTGTTAGAATTAAACATACCTGTACTGAATCTAATACACTTTAACCAGAAAATAAAAAAATAAAAGAATAAATATTCAGTGACCTTTACAGTAAACTGAACAGTAGCTGCCCTGTTAATAAACAAGCAAATCCAGTGACAAAGGACTTTTTATCACTATAAACTTGTATTACACATTTATTTATATTGACATAAATGTCATATAAATTCCATGTTCCTCTGTGTGAGGTGAACAGACGCCGTGTGTTGCTCCTCCTGGAGGCATGTCTTTATATCACTGAAGGAGTGTGTCTCACCCAAGGGAATAAGAGAATCATGTGTGATTTATGATCTTACAATATCTTGCCTTAAAAAAACTGACAAACCTTTTGCAGTAATTAAGGTAAATGATGGTTTTATCCACTTTTAATTTATCATTTTTTACCCATATTTCTTTGAGTGCACAAACTATATTATGCAAATGTTACCCATGTATGCCACAGGAAGGTGTGTGTATGGGCTTGCTTTGTGTAAGTGGGAATCACTGACGTGCTCAGCTAGCTGAGTGTAAATTGTCCATGGTGAGATTATAAAGACCTGAGTGCCATATAAATGCAATTTAGACATAGATATGCATTGATTTTGAGTACAAGTTCCCATAATTGATAATTATTTATTTAGAAACAACTGCAATAAAATGAAAGAAGATCTATGACCTTGTGGAACTCAATATTCACCCCTCAGACTTTTGTTGCCGATGTGCATCATTCAGCCTTGACATCTCTGCAAGAGGTTGAAATTCATCCAGCATGGCAGCCTTAAGGGGCACTATTCTGATTAGGAAATGATCAGTGCCATAAGAGAAATTGTCCATATGCCACAGATCGTTAGCTGACTCTCCCTGAGCACATAAATGTGCCAAGGCATGTCTTTGAATCCATCAATCTCGACATTGCCTCTGATCACCTTTCAGGTCTGTGAAGTTTTCTCTCCCTCTGGCCCTCATGAGCAGAAATACACACAGTAGCACAGGGTGTGCCGAGGCCCAGTGGGACACACTCAAAGTGCCAGGTGATTCACGTCTTTGTCAAAACTACAAACATTGTTATGTTACCTCTGACAGTCATATCTGGTGCTTGCAGGGAATGCGTTGTCACATCACTGGCTCACACTTTAGACCACAATGCCTTTTTCCGTCAAGTAACTGCATCAAAATGACAAACACGCTTCATCTGTTGGTAACAGTCACATAAGATAAATGCTATGCGGTTACAGCCAGGGATAAAGAATTAAAATTCATAAATGTTGGCAGGGTTATACATTTTAAGGGCAAAGCAGCACTTATTCTGCAAATTAAGGATGAGGTTCATAGCTCTAGTTTACAGATGAATGGGGTCATGTGGAGTTCAGAGGTGCAACGTCGCTGCTCTGCTGGATCATTAGTGAACAAAAGTAGGACGGCACTGAAGCGGGGACATGTACTGACCAGTGAACCCCTAATGTTAAAATTTTCAAATCAACCAGCAGCAGCCACCAGTTGCTCCATGGATGTAGTGCAGCATTTTAATTGGTAATCATGCCTTTGGGATGGGTAGAGTGTCCCAGATTCAGAGGGCCTCTGGCTGACAGATCAATTTGACATTATATTAGTGGGAGCCTCACAGGATTTGGAAAGCAGTCTTTAATCCAATGTGCTACAAGGAGGGTAAATGCAATGAGAAGCACATCCAAAAAGGTCTTACACCAAAGAGGATGGAGGCAATCAAGACATTTATGGAAGTCAATTGCTTCTCTCTGAGAAAATGAGGTTGTTTTATTTTTATGACACATGCACACTTCCACACACCAAAAGATCCTACACCAGGAAAATTAATGCACAGACTATAAGTTTCTTTCATATGCAAACTATGTCCATTTGTCATTATATATTATAAAGAATAAGTACTAGAAAGCTGCAAAGTTGACTCTTTTATGCCACAACAGCTGTTAATGTCGATGAGGGGCAGTGAAGTTGGAACTGAGATAACCTAAGACTATAGATCTGTGTTTTGTGCCTTTAAACATTAAACACTACATCATAGTGGTTTAAAAGAGAAATTAGACCTGTCACATGAAACACCAGTTTGTCCCATTGCGCTGTAGCTGTGTGTCTTATTAAATACATAGCCTGGCTCCTGTAATTATTTGCCTGCCTACTGACTATCAGGTGATTTGTGTGTTGGCCAGTAACAAGTCATTTCCTCTATTCCCTTGATTTGCTATTAAGTGCAACTGTTAGTGCAAATAAAGACAATACAGCACAGCTGCAGACCATAGAGCCACCTTTGCACCCTTCACTGTTTTGCAAAAATGCCCTATAATTTTAAAATATAAAATTTAAGATAAAAAATTAAAGCTGCGGGCCACATTGTGGAATTTCTAAATTAAATGTTTAAGAGCTAATAGATTAATCAAAGGCACAGCCTGCCTCTCATTTACCTTCTTCTGACTGGTCATTGCTGGTTGCTTTCTAAAACATTTAGTCTAGAAGTTGAACAATTCAGCAGACAATCTTAGAACTAAAATGATCCCTCTTTTTTAACTTCACTTTGTCACCCACAAATAATCCACACTTTTAGCATCTAGAGTTGGTTTTAAGTCACCGTGCACACACAGGATTTACAGCCAAGTCCAAACTATTTTGATGTGCCCCATGCTGGCCTACATGAACCTCCCAGATCTGAGCTATGCCTTGAAGATCTGACATATTTCAAAGCTAATACAGATTTTAATTATGATATGATCTTGCTGATGTTATCAACCATATCACATAACATTTGTCTTAATGAATACCTCTCTGCACTTTAACAAATGTGCACCACTATGGCCAAGTAATAAAAGGACCGTTTCAGCTCCCAACTGATAAAATCTATTACATTTGTTATTTTAAACACTTTCTTTCTGGCTTGGTAGCTGTTTCTTTTTGGGAAAACATCATTAAACCTATGTGATACAGTATTGATATTGTTACAGTGTGTATCCAAAGTGACAGGAAAACACTTCAGAACAATAAATGGACCTAGAAGCGCATTGTCAGTAGCTGTTATAAAGACTGATCATGTGTTTCACAGTGAGTCATTCTTAAGACTTTCTTCAGATTTACAGTTGCTTCAGAAAAACACATTCACTTCTTGCACACTTTGTGTTGCATATTTACATGCGTTTCTCTACTGCACTATATCAAGATGTCTAACATGCGAATCACTGTCAACCTTTACAATTCATGAGAGTGACTAGTTGATTGTTTACACTAATGTTAAGACCCTGAATTTTTTGTTGATACAGTAATATTAGGCCCGTTTTACACAGTTTTATCTCAGTTCGTCAAAAGATCTATGTCATTCCCTTTGTTCTATTTTTAAGGTAAAAAAAAAAACATTTGGGTTTCTACAATATTCACCAAGGGATTGAGAAGTTATGTTGGCACATTTTCATTTTCCACGTCATTCCCCCAACATGCTTGAGATGGAACAAACGTGTTCTATAAAATGCTGTTTTATTTAGCTCAGTGTGAAAGTATTTGGCAGGTTATTATAAGATAGCAGTCTTGTGCTGCATATTGGAAAAAAGAGCTGAGTAATTTTGAATAGGGAACTAGTAAGCACACACAAATTATGAAATGTTGTTGTATGTCCAGTCAAACTGTGAAACATGTGGCCTTGTTTTATTAAATGAAAACAATTAGCTGATGCAAAGCTAAGTCTTTGCAGCTGACTTTGCAGCCAGGCATCAAATGTTTGATCTAAGGTGTTTATCCTGGTATCTGGTGCTTCTCTGAGGTGAAGCAGAGACGTGGCCAATTAATCAGATGTCAACATGTGCATATTTTAGCGACAAAAACAACAGCTGCAACACCCTGTGAGCAGTCTCAGGGTGTACATGCTCTCTTGTCATGATTACCAGCTTGAGCGCTTGAAGGAGTGAAAATTGAACTTCTTGAACTGTGTGTGTTGGAGACTCTTGTTATGACTCTGTGTTCTTTGCCAAAAGTAAGAATAAAGAAACACTGAGTTAGGTAGGATGCCAGATGTTATTGCTAATGTCATCTTCTGGGAACTGTTTATCAACTGGGGCAATATAAATATGCAATACTGTGTTTGCAAGCATTCTTTGAGGAAGTCTTGTGGACCAACATGGCCCTTTATTGGAAATCAGTTTGTGATTGGATACTTCAACTGAAGGATCAGAGGAATGGACATGTCATTAATAACATGTTTCTCCATTCCTTTGTCCTTACATTTTCTCCTTGCATCTTTTCCTCGCATCTTACATAGGCAGGACTAAGACCCAAGGAAAAGATGAGAGTGAAGGAGAAGCAATTAGGAACATTAAGATTTGCCCTGCAGTTGAATTCCATAGTTTTAATAGTTTGTCAGCAGTATGCAACCATAAAAACAACATTACAGACAAATTCAGGAGATTGACAGATGCAGTGACAAATAAAGATTGGTACTGTAGACTCAGTACATGCCCAGGAACAAAGCAAACCAATCAGGAGCTTTCTATGATCAAAACTGATGGACCTATGGAGTGTGTAATGAAATGAGCTTTTAGCAAAGCTGCACTTCACTTCATGCTGCAATTCATTCTGGGATTCTACCTTTCTGTGTATATAAGCCCGCATAGTGAACGACCAGAAGACTTCTGGGGAGCTTTGACATGTTGGCTGCTGTTTTGTTGAGGTTCTGTAATGTGCCTTTGCACCCCTGCTGGTGATGCTTAGTACTGCACTCTGAAGTCATAATTCATCATTTCTCACATGGTGTGAATTTACTGTAAGTCTTTTATCCCATGTTATTAAATTAAAAAGACAAAGGTCTATCTTTTTCTGTTTAAAATTCAAACTTAAATGCCATAGAAATAGGAGTTCAAAAACAAAACTCCAGAGTTTTGTAACAAAATACAGATTATTTCTTAAATATGCATAAAAGTCATCAGGGATGCACATATTCATAAAATGATCTCTAAAGGTGTTAGACTGTTGTAAGCTGTTTACAGTGGGTGTTGTTTAAACTTTTAAGACTCATTTAACAGACACAAAGGATTGTGTATGACATACAATATACTTACACTATATGCTGAAACTAAACTGCCTTACTGTGAAATGCCCTGCTGGATACTTGGATGTCATGGGACAATAAAGCATCAGCATCATTTTCGAGTCATACAGTTTGTGTTTTATCTACACTGTACCTGGCAACCGCTTAATGACTGAATCAGTTCAGCCTAAAATCATCACCAGTGTAATAAGAGGGACCACACGGCTTCAGAGTAAAACAAATAAATCATAGTGGCAGCGTGTAGAAGCTATCAATGCTTGTTATAACTTTTTTGTTTTTACCTTAAAAGGGCAGTTAAAACAGTGGCAGCTGCTCATCAAGGACATTTTATGAAGCCTGTGGCATTGTTAACCAGCTAATACCCAAAATATAACACAAAAGGATGTTGTATGTTGACAGCTACACAAAGCTAAAGTCGTATGCGACCCCACTTTTGTAACACATGGGGAGCTTCCTCACATATAGTAGGATGCTGTATGAACCAGACGTTATGCACTTTCTGGACTTTAAATGATAGGTATCTCTCATCTTCCACTTTCACAACATGTTATGAAATGATAGATCAACATACTGAAGAGCACATAATGCGTAGGCTCAGTGTATGGCTGAGGCAGCCTCCTGTTCATCCCTGAAGGAAACAGAGAGGGGTGGAGACAAGCTGAGAGGATGCTTAATAAGTGGCATAATATAGTGATCTATTTAAAGTGTACTGTACATCCTCCTACTATGATTGAATGTACAGTACTAGAGGAATCCCACATTTCCTGTATGAAGCCTAATTATGGAAGGATTCAGCGAGTAATTGGCACCAAATCTCTGCAGAGCTGAACACAGCTCTAACAAGCTACACAGTGAGTCAGCTGCTGCAATTCAAATTTACATTAGTTTGTTAAAAATTATACACATGGAAGCAAAAGGGTGACAAAATGAACTGCTATAATTTTGTTAGTTAAAAGTCTCATTACTGTTTGTTGGTTATGCACATCAAGTGAATTGATTACAATAAAAAAACTGTTTACTCAGGCCACACCATAGACTGTATGGGCCACACAGTAACTTCCTACATGTTTCACACATCCATGTTGTATCATTTGAAATATAGCCTTAGGTCTAAGTCCCACTAAAGCTCATTAAGGCTCTTGTTTGAGTTCTAATACTAGAAGAGAGCAAAATTAATGTGACTATATAAACAGCACTAGTTGGTAGTTTGTACAGGTATATGCAATAATTAGTTGATATTACAGTAATTTGTCACAAGATAATGTGCTGTTATTCACCATAATAATTCCAGTACAGTGAGTTCAGCATCACTGCAGAAACCATTAAGTGCAATAACATGATATGCCCCCAAGATGTCTTATCAGTTTCAACAAATAATGCATTTAACTCAGTGACTTTATGTATGACTTTACCAGTTTATCTGCTGAAAGGAGTGTGTGTGTGTGTGTGTGTGTGTGTGTGTGTGTGTGTGTGTGTGAAAGAGAGAGAAAGATTTGTTTTTTAAGAACGGTCATGTTCATGGTCTAGCTCTTCTGCCATGGTGAGCTGTTTGGTCACCCTAACAAAAAGAAGAGGAGATCAATGTTTAGTTGTCAGTCTCCAAAGTTACTTTGAAACCTGTTAAACCTCAAGGATGTGCATATGTATTGTATGTGTCTGTTGTATAGTCGGTAAGATGTAAGCTCACATTTCAGTTACTGGATTTTGTCCACTATGAAAGTACAGCAGAGGTACAAAATACCAGTGTTCATGCAAATAGACTGTGCAGGCCTTCAAACTTTCCTAAAATGAAACAGAATGAAATCTGGTGGAAACCCTACTGAGACGTCTTCAACACTCCAATGGTTGTATTATAAATCCTTGAAAATAATTACCTGATAAATCCTTCACATTTCTACCTTTCCTGCATCAGGTTAAAAGATTAGTTATGCAGTTCTGTTGCTTTCTACAGAGAAAAGGTGAACATAAATGACTGTCAGAACATTTAAACTGCATAAAAACAAACCTCCCCTGGACTAATTGTAAAGCATGAATTGTCCCTTACATTTTAGAGTAAATTTTAAGAAATCAATAATCCCTTACTAATTCATATAAAAGAAAATGGCATAAATGTACACTCATGTGCGCTTTGACACCTTTCACATGCAGTACTTCAACACATACAGTATTCTGCCTGTCATTTACACATGTGCGACTGACGTTAAACTATTACATGCTGCTTCAATAGCCACATACTGTATACTGTTCTAAGGAGATTACAGATCAATTAGTGACTTGAATTCTAAAGAACAGCTGAATACATTTGTTACTGGCAGTTCAATAGCAGTTATCATTTGTAAAGTCATTATTGTCTAAGATTTCTGTGGGGAGACTGATTGACAGGGGAGTAATGACTACAGGAATGAGGCAGCTTATTTATCCCACAAGCACCTGATATCTTCTTTGTGGCTCTGAGACAGTATCCTGTTATTGTATGGATGACCTTGGGAAGGTAACATTTGGTGACACCACTTTAGGGATTGCATTTTACCCCACATGCTTGCTGGAGTAAACTGTTTCACATACAGCATGACATCAATTTTCTTGATATTTTCCATGTAGAATAAAGTATTCATCTATATACATTACAGCAAACTCTGAGGATATAAAAAAACTGAATTAGCCCTTTAAACAACTGAGAATTTATACCATGTCCATAACAACAGTGATCTTCTCTTTGTTATCTCTTGCAGCTGCAGAGTGGCTGTTGCAGGATTTATTAGGAAAATATACAGCGTACTTTCATTCTTCTCCCCAAGAGTGATTATTTTTAATGAAAACTGTGCAATTTTATCTCAGTAAACCTGACGACAAAACCAGAGAGGTGGGCCTGTCCTGTCCAGCAAATACCCATAAAAACCTTCAGTGAGTGAGGTTACACTGGCACTATAGATCAGCACATACTGGCCATGCACATATATATCTATAGCCAGACAGGAAAGACGGTAACACCTTTATACTGTGTTACATTAAGCCATTAATGAGGCATTTCACAACATGTCAGCTTGACAATGACTGACAAGGCTTTATTTATTGTGCTGTAAAATATGATGTCTCAGAAAAAGAGAAAGAACCAGTTTGGGCTACCTGCTCTATTCTATTCTAAGTTCACAGCCTATACTAAAGCTGTAAAATATACAGGAGAGGCACAGTGGCAGAATCTTAAGAAGACAATGAGTAAGATACTCCACTCCAGCCATCAGAATTAATTACTCTAATCTGTGTGAAATTGGATGCATTTGTTAAAAGGTATCAGATAAAAAGCCTTCACCCTCAAGTGCTTTTGATTAATCGTAAAAGGTCTAAGGCCTCTAATATGCCTTTGTATTGAACTGATAATAAGTATAAAAATAAAGTAATGGGGCCTTTTATTCATCACAGTGCCTTTGGAAATGGTTTTTATGTAATGGTTGTGACTTCTGTTCATTTCAGAGCACAGCATCCAGGTAAGGCAGCAATCAGCACATGAGAGACAAGGTGAAGGATAATAAGAGACAGGATGAGGAGAAGGCGCAACTGTCTGGTATTCATTGTCAGGTACTGAGACAAGCTGCCTGACAGAGCTGACATTCGATCCCCAGCGCACCTGATAGGGCACAAACCATCGAACAGAGTGAGTGTAGCGAACCCGAACTGTATTCAGCAAGGAATGGAGGTAGTTGGGGGATTAGAAACAGGAGACAAGAAGGTAAAATTGATTGTGCATTTGCTGAGACAAGGCAGGGCCAGAGCTTGGCAAATGCCAAGTAATCTCAAAGCTGCACAGGGGTTAGTGTATCGGTGCATTTGTGCACTGTTCAGTTGATGGTGGAAAATGGCATGTCAGTGAATGGAGTTGTGATTATAGCGCTATGGATTCTAGGAGGGAAAGTTCTTCATTAGACAAATTGCCTGTAGTTATCCAACATTGGATCAATAGCTCAACACAGCCTCATTCACAGGAAATATCCATGTTTTTTGAATCAAGCATTGAGACATCCATCCCTATCTTTTTGGGAGTTCACACTCATAAATAATGCAATGACCTCTTACTTTTCGGTGTATGAGCTGGACAGTGCCCACACTGCACTCAAATATAATTATATTTGCATTTCAAAACATAGGATATTAAAAAAGGGTTGTTGTAGTCAGTGAAGGTGATCGCAACGGTTTACTTGTTACTGACTCAAATTCACACCTGTATGAAAAAACTAGCAAAATCAAACATACAGTCTTATGCAAAAGTTTAGGCACCCCTTGATAAATAACAGATTTTGGTGATTTTTTATTTGAACAGATGTTAACACAGTTTCTCTTGGAAATGGAAAAAATGCACAATATTTTCTGCAAACAGTGATGCATAGTTACTTCTTATGCCATAAATTGAACAAAAATAAAAAATAAAAACATGATTATGGCATGGTGCAAAAGTTTGGGCACCCTAAGAGTTCCAGAGTCTCAAAGTCTCTCACAAGGTATCAGACCTTAATCAGCTCGTTAGATCTGATGCACAGCAACAGCTGTCATTGGTAAATGCCAATTTCAAAGCTGTACAAATACTTTGACTCTTCAAACCTTGTGCACACACTTGTGGACACCCAGCAACCATGGGTTCCTCTAAGCAGCTGTGTAAGACCCTGAAAATGAAAGTTATTGACGCCCACAATGCAGGAGAAGGCTACAAGAAGATAGCAAAGCGTTGTCAGCTTGCAGTTTCCACAGTAAGAAATGTAAATAAGAGATGGCAGATCAGGGGAACTGTGGAGGTCAAGATGAGATCTGGAAGACCAAGAAAACTCTCGGACAGAACTGCTCGTATGCTGGTCAGAAAGACAAATCAAAACCCCCATTTGACTGCAAAAAACCTGCAGGAAGATTTAGCAGACTCAGGAGTGGTGGTGCACCGTTCCACTGTGCAGCGATGCTTGCACAGACAAGGCCTTCATGGAAGAGTCAGCAGAAGAAAACCTTATCTGCGTCCCCATCATAAAATCCAACGTCTGAAGTATGCAACAGGACATCTACAGAAGCCCGATGCGTTTTGGAAACAAGTGCTGTGGACTGATGAAGTTAAAATAGAACTCTTTGGACACAATCAGCAAAGGCATGTTTGGAGAAAAAAAGGAGCAGCATTTCATGAAAAGAACACCTTGCCAACTATTAAGCATGGGGGTGGATCTATCATGCTCTGGGGTTGTGTTGCAGCCAGTGGCACAGGAAACATTGCACGGGTGGAGGGAAGAATGGATTCCACTAAATACCAGCAAATTCTGGAAGCAAACATCACACCATCTGTAAAAAAGCTGAAGCTGAAAAGAGGATGGCTTCTACAACAGGACAATGATCCTAAACATACCTCGAAATCCACTATGGAATACCTCAAGAGACGCAGGCTGAAGGTTTTGGAATGGCCATCACAGTCCCCTGATTTAAACATCATTGAAAATTTGTGGGTAGATCTTAAAAGAGCTGTGCATGCAAGACGACCAAAGAATATTACAGAACTAGAAGCCTTTTGCAAGGAAGAATGGGAGAAGATCCCAAGTACAAGAATTGAAAGACTTTTAGCTGGCTATGAAAAGCGTTTGCAAGCTGTGATATCTGCCAGAGGAGGTGTTACTAAGTACTGATTGTGTAGGGTGCCCAAACTTTTGCACCATGCCATAATAATGTTTTTATTTTTTATTTTTGTTCAATTTATGGCATAAGAAGTAACTATGCATCACTGTTTGCAGAAAATATTGTGCATTTTTTCCATTTCCAAGAGAAACTGTGTTAACATCTGTTCAAATAAAAAATCACCAAAATCTGTTATTTATCAAGGGGTGCCTAAACTTTTGCATAAGACTGTATGCCTATAGTACCTATAGTACAACACCTGCCTTTTTGGCACCATGCATATTATATACATTGCTTTATTGTTCACGTCACTATATGCATGTACAAAAGCACATTTAGGCATTTGTTGTGCTGTACAACACTTATTATTTCCAATCCAGATGGCATGCTTTGCAACATGTTGTACAGCAAGCTACACTGGCATTTATGCAGAAAAAGTCATTCATATTTAAAATATTCCATTCTTAACTAATTTATTTTTAAAATGTGTATTTCTAACTAGTTGCTGCAGACTTGTTATAGTTCATACTTGTATTTATCTATAAAAATATCTAAGAATTACCAAACTAGTGTTGATCACTGTCTATAAATATTTTTGTAATGTTTATTTGCTTTAATTAATGTCACATATCCATAGTCCTTAGAGGAATTTCTATGGAATAAAATGTTCAGGGCTTTGGTGATTTTACATTTTGCTAAAAGCTCACAGTATGTAGTACTTTTCTGGATTTATTGTAGGCAGGAAATAATGAAGTCTTATGCTGATTCATTACTCCATTAAATCTTTGCAAAACAAAATGGATGACTGCTAAATATGTGTTTACAATTCAGCAGCCTGACACTGAGGTGTAATTGGAAAATGTGTGAGCTGTATTAAATGCCATCAGAATGAATGTAATGATTTACTGATCACATTCAACATGTGCCTCTGCATGTACAGTCATGATGATCTATGATGTAATTTTGTGAAACATCTATTCACAAAAACATATTTTTCAGTTTCAAGGAGAATTCTTGACTATATTGATCATAAAGCTCTTGCACAACTTGGCTGAAAGATCCAGAGAAGACTGACACTGAAGAGTTAGCACAACGTTTGATCTTGAAGATTTACAAAATGTGTGAGTACAGTGGTAACTATTTCCAACATCCTTTGTACATTTATCTTCAACAAAACCTGTATTCCTATCACAGATTATGAATTATTGGATGTGAAGACTGGAGCAAAATTATCATAAGATGACAGTGCTCCTCTAGGACAGTTGCAACTGACAAGTTAGTGGCAGTCCTTTAATTTCAGATCATAGTTCCTTTAAGAGACAGCAGGTGCAATGATAGTCTAGCAAAAGTAAAAAGAAAAGTAGTTAATCACCTTTATTTGGCCAAGTATGTTACACACAAGGAATTTGTTTCTGGTACAGAACCGAGGCAGCCATCTGCGGTGCCAACTCACACCAATGGCTCTAACCATCAGGGGCGACTTGGGGGTTCAGTGTCTTGCCCAAGGACACTTCAACATGTGCACCGTGATTTGAACCTCCAACCCTCCGGTTGGGAGACGACCACTCTACCCACTGAACCACAGTCACCTCAGTTCTTTGTAGGAAAATTAGGTGATTTTAGTGCATAAAGCATTTACTTCAGGTTGTAGCTAAAGGTTGTCAGCATCAAGTAGGTTACCAACAAAAAAATGCTGTGTCTCTTCCTTCTCAGCCAATAAAACACGATAACAGGTCTTTAAATTTTATTAGTAAACTATTTGGTTACATAGAAAGGATACATGCAAAGTGCAACTACCTCAAAAATACACTTCTGTAAAGAATTTGAGTAATTGCAGTTTGGTACATTCCACCACTGCCACTGACGTATTGCTGACTTATTGTCAGTACCCTGTAAAACCCTCAAAGATTGTCTTTTTTTTAATACTCCAGGTTTTATTTCATGACCACAAAAACATATGATGCCTTTGCTGCATGAATAGTCTAGAAGACAAATGCACACAATCTCATTTGGAAATGTAATCATAACATATCGGCCATTATTGCATCCATGTAAGTACTCCTGCTATGGCTCTGTTTACCAAAGGATATTACTGAATACTGTTTGATGTGGGAATACATCGATTGTACTTTGTGATATAACTTTCAACAACATATTTCCTGATGTTATAGTGCAGAACACGTACATCATTTTATTCAAACAGATTGATTGTTTTGCAGATTGGCAGACAATCAGGAACACTGATGCACACTGTTTGATTTCTAATGTTAGCAATTATCATCATAAGATAGTACTGGAATTATGGACAAATCACACAAAGGGCCTAGAGGGTGATCCTCTGTAATCCAAGCAATCGATACCGAGGATCAGAGATTCTGTTTGGCCTTTCTCTCTCTTTGGCCTTTTGATGGCACTTGATTGATTAGCCCAGTCTTGTCATTTGGCAAAATGGATGATGAGCAAAAAAGAGCTGCAGTCAGGGGTATCAGTTGTCTTTGAGAAGCTGACCGTCAAGGTTGTGAAGTTGCTCGGGCCCAGACAGCTTTGACTCCAGAGGACTGCCACGGCCTTTTACCCCGAGCAAAGGCACACCTGCCTTCACTTGATAGAAAATAGTTTATTTGCCATCTGTCCATGCAGAGGAAACAAAATTCATGGAATGAGCCAAAAGTTTTCAAATTTTTGCCAAAGACCCTGAGGTATTTTTAATCTTGTATTATTTTTATAATATAGAGATGAAAGCTTTTTGGATTCGCAGTGTTTAGGGGTCATACTGTCCAAACGCATGTACCAGCACTGAGAATTGGGCAAATGATAAGAGTTATAGTCTTTTCATGAGATTTGTTGATTATTAAAAAAAAAACAAAATATCTTCAGCTTTATTCTTATAAACTAGCAATGTTTTATCTATTTACCATCTACTAAAAGTGTCCCACTGTTACAGACACTGTTACCAATGGCCTGACACGACTGTAAGGCCATCAGCCATGTGAACCACATTTTCTGCCTCACCTGATGTACAGTATTTCATGGTGAGACTTTAGGGCAAACATACAGAATAATTGGTCCTCCAGGGACAGGCGACAGTGTGTCTGGCGGCAAGTCATTCACACCTTTCTCAAAGGTCCAAGGTGCATAACTCTCACAATGCATCAGTGATGTTGAGTTCACAGTTGTGTGATGTAACTGCCCTTTTTCTGTATGCAGCCACAGAAAAAGGAGTGAAAAGATAAATTCCAGTCTGACAGTATATGCTCTGTTTTTCTTCTGTCTACATTAAGATCAGACTTGCTGCAAAACAAAAATGCAACACTTCATAGTGTTTTTGTTTCCCTTCCTCTCGCTCTCCGCTCATTCAATTATCCTTGTGCCAAATCTGATAATACAGTATTTAGGTGAGTGGCAACAGGTTCTCCGACCTATATGATATAACCTGTATGACCTATACCCATATACAGCAGGTCATTTTTCCCTTCCCTTTCATACGACCATAGCACTACTCCTAAAATAGCACTACTAGGCTGGCAGGCGGAATTGGAATAACTCCGCCAACATACATCACACTGGCAGGCTTTACTGGAGGACAGTTGGTTGTCTGGGCTCGTTAGTTACCTCTGACTGTCTTGGCTCACTAAGTTATTTTTCTGTTTTAGCTTTGTTATTAAGCTTTTTTTTTTTTTAAATTGACTCTGACTCACACAGAAACAGTATAGTTGTCCTGTAGGTCTGTTCTAATTTGGTTTGTTTTCTTTTCTTTCCAATTATCTATTATTTTGTGGATCACTTGTCTTTGTCACAATTAATCTTTGAATTAACTATGTTTTTTGAGTTGTCTGAATGGTTTATTGCCTTTTGGGTCACCTTCATTTCTTTTTATGTTTGTAATTTTAAACCTTGGTTACATTAATATTCCTCTTCTCCTGAACAACTATGGTTGTTGTAGGGCTGATCCGGTGTTGGGGAGGCTGAAGTGTAATGTTGGAAGCCTCCTGGCAGAACAGATAAGTGGCCTCTATTCTAATTAAATACCCACTGGTATTAATTGACTGCACCCCACACTGTGTGCTATTACTAATTGTTTTGGGGTTTTCTCTTTGTTTTCAGTAGAGCAGGAGCTGCTGCGCCTGGGGGCTGGGCAGTTTTCTCCCTGATGGTGTTGTCCCTCATCAAATCTCTCTATTATAGAGCACTTGGGTGTTATCTAGATGGTGTGTAGTGTTCATGTGTGCTGTGTGAAGTCTTCTTACCCCTCCCTCAATCTGTTTCGGTTGCTGTGGTAAGCTCCAGCTCTGGCCCTAATTTTGTTTCCTTTACCCTGGTTTGACAGCAGGGCAAGAGTGATTAAAAATCTGGACCTATTTAAAGGTAGGGCTGGCGATCCTGGACCAACCAGCAAGAGGAAGTTCGATTTTGAAAGTAGACAACCGAAGAAATCCAGCCCTTTTGTTCGGACTTCTTTCCAAAGCCACTCCTCCAAAACACAATGTGCACTGCAACCGCCTGACTACTACTAACAGTTTTCAGTAAAACAACAAATGCCCCCCCACAAACAAAACTGATAATCACCTGCCCAGCAGAAATGCGGCCGCCATGGCATCATTTTTCAGCCCCTTTTGTTCTCGCAGTTGTCACCTTCGTTCAAAAGCCAAACTGATGTTAATTCTGGTTTCTGGTTTTACTTCTTGCAGCATCGAGCAGCAACTTCTTTTTAGCTGAAGCTAAAAAGGGAGGCCAGCTAACGCTGTTCAAAACACAGGCTTTATTCTGTCTTGGTAACACAAACACTGCATGTGGCCTTTTATGCCCAGTTAACTGCATTACAATTCTATCTATATACTTAGAGCTAACTACTGTTGGTAGTTTCTGTTGGTGGCTACACATACAAGTAGAAACATATGGCAACAACAACATTACCTATAAGCCTATATGTCTTAAAGGGGAAGTAACAACAGTCTCCGACTGCAAATGAAAGCTGCTGTGGATACCTTCTCTGCCATACCTCGCTAGTTTTAGCCATCAAAACAGAACAGTAACACATCTGCCTGCAACTGCAATGCCTTGTGGGAGATTCTTGCCTCATGCATTGAGTGCACAGGTAGAGTGCACACAAGTAGGAAGTAGGTTGACAGGCAGGTAGTCCATCCAATGGTCTTGCTTGGGATGAGTAAAACTATCGTCAGTCTCTGTGCTTTATGTTGTTAGTGCATTTTTATTTTTTACTGTGTTCATTGCCATGAGGATGAAAAGGGAATTCCAAGATATGTAACAAAAATGCATCTGAAAAGAACTGCCAACCCCACCTTTAAGCTATGCAATATTCAAAAATATTGAATTTTGTCATAGTGTGAGGTTTTGATATTCTTTTGTTCAACTGGTGCTTTTAAAATGTTTTTCTAATAAATGTGCCTTAGCAATGTGACCTTTTTAGGGTGTATAATCAACCTAATATTTTTCCCAGGGAGAAATTCCCCGGGGCGGCTTCTTCCCCCGGCTACTACCACACATAGGATGAGTCATTCTTAATAATGGCACTTTTTCATCAAACACATGTTTCAGTGTAGCATTAAAAAAACATTTTGAAAATGGCAGTAAATAAGATGCCATTCTTCATTTCTTTTTATAAGCCTTATTAAATATTTAATTATTTCAAGATTAAGCTGTTCACTTTGTTTTTCTTCATGGTTTGCCTCTATAAGCACAGAAGTTTTTTCACTTCACTGAGGTTTCTTTCCAAGTGCATCCGTGCGGCTTGAGGTTTAATGGTGAGTGTCTGCTCAATACTCCGGAAACTGAATCCC
Organism: Monopterus albus; assembly: GCF_001952655.1. Lineage (NCBI taxonomy): Eukaryota > Metazoa > Chordata > Actinopteri > Synbranchiformes > Synbranchidae > Monopterus > Monopterus albus. The sequence continues at coordinate 1,516,475 of NW_018127917.1, forward strand.
AGATTGGCCACATTTTTATCAAGGAACATTTTCCTTTTGGGGCGGGATCATAACTGATTTCTCAGCAATTAAACAAGGACAGTGGTTCCTGCATAATTGAACTATTAATTACAACTAAGGTTAATAATAATGGCAGCTCTAATACAAGAGGAATGGGTGCGCTTTTTTTAAAATCAAAGCAGAACCGAACCCGTTTGTACTACCCATCAAGACAAGCTGGAAACCACTGAATGTTTCACGGCAGTGCTGTAATTTTAATGAATTTTCTCTATGGCACCAAAACAATAATTAAACAGACAGGGATGCCTCTAGGCAGGGAGAGCTGGTGGAAGCCTTTGTTCACTTCCCATTGACAACTACACCTGTTGGGTTTAATTTCTGAGTGTTGTACAGTGCTTTCACCCAGTGAATGTCAAGTCAACACTCATGGTTAGTCTACAAGTGTGTTATGGACTGCTGTGAAGGTACACTGTGAAGGAAATTTGTTTTAGTGTGCAGCTTAATGTCAGACTGAGCTATTCCCCAACTCTAACTAACACTCACCTGCAACCTCTGTCACAAATTTTTCAAAGCAGTTGGATAAACTGTTCTGTTTGATCCCTCACTGAGAGCAAAGGTGCTAGAGCTGCAGCTGCCCTCTTCCCTTTCATAAGTGCTTTTTTTGTGCAAGTATGCAATCACAGAGTAGGGATGCAATCTTTGGAGCATGCTGTGGTGGATGTTTCTACCTCACTCATCCTTAAGGATTAGTGTTAAACCATGACCTAGCAGCTCTGTGATGATAACACTGTTCCAATCTTCCCCTCGTCTGAAGGCTTGGCCATAATCAGCCTGGACACAGAAAACGGTGTTCATCCGCAATGACCAAACCCCCCACCTCTACCAACACCACCAAGTTTCATTTTTATACCTCTAAAGCCATGCACGGGTCTGTTGCCCAGATGCACCAATAATTTCTGTCTGAAAATGAACTGAAAATATTACAGTTGCCCTTTCAGATGTAGAGCAGTGTAATTCAATAAATGTGACTAAGGGTTTAATGAACATTTAAACCTACTTAACACAGACAAACCCTGGCTTTGACTCCAGCTCTTGATTTCTCACTATATATTCTGCAATTAGGATAGCAAGGCCCAGACTTACAGAGAGGCTCTGCTGTCAGCGGCATCTAAGCAGCTGAAATTTCACTTAAGATTCTCAGTGCTTTCCTCTTATTCTTTTAATGTAAGTATCACAGTTTCTGTTTGTTACTCTGGAGTTCGTCTCATTAAATGTGTAATTATGGCAAATGAGCTGGCCTAAGGTACGGATTCCTCTGGAGTTTCATAAGCTGTGCTTTGGTGTATGTCTGTGAATGTGGTAATATTGACTCAAACTTAACATATCATAGTAGAGTATTGTTCAATGTCTTAGTGATATAGAATCATGGGCCAGTGTTGTCTTACAGTGACAGTTCTAAGTGCAGCTTTATTGTAGTAATGTTAACATTCCTCATATTCTGACCCTCTCTGGGATGTAGCTGGGGAGGACAAAAGTATAGTGACACCTCTGAATATAATGTAGTCCCATACAACACCACCTTTAACTATGACCTCAATAATATACATACAAAATTATACATTTATGATAATTTCACCAAAAACATTCTGAGCTTCATAAACACAGATGTAGAAGTGTTGTACTGAAGTGTATATAACTGTACAGATGTACCTAATAAAGTGGCCAGTGGGTGTATACTCAGTTCTTACAGTGCTTGCTCAGTGATGTAAAAATATATTTCTTAAGTCCACAGTACTCAACAGAAAAGTATTCTGCTGTTTATGGCATTTTTTGAAATGTATTATTTGCCTTCACACTTCACAAGGTTCGGTTTCAGTAAACAGTCCAAGGGCAGTTTGTATTTCAGCTGCTTAACTTAAACATTTAGTCTTACTGTATTCAGACATAGTAGAATATGCTTAAAATTAAGTTATGTCACAAAAAAGGTTTCAGAAAAACCACAGCACAAGCAAAAATCCATTTCAATTACTAATTAAAAGCAGAATTCGTCTCTGACTAATGTGCCCATGGCTGGCAACCTTATTACCTAAAGGAGTTCTCTGTAATTTAAGCTGTGTATGCATGAATCTGAGATTCCATCATGGAATATCCTGTTGCTTGCTTACCATAATATCAACAATGACAGCAGTCCCTCTGAATGGGAAATCCCTATTAGAGAAGATTTATGTGACCTTTCTAATATAGGATGTTATATGTGAGGGAGGTTAGTAAATGGGAAAATGGATTCAGTCTCACTTTGCATGACCTTGCCATCAAATAACTAAAGTAGGCATAATAAAATGTACATGTGATGGACTGCATTCTTGCCCAGAAAAGGCATGTGAGGCCTAATGTATAGACCATCTGCTAATAGACAACATTTCATTCATTACACCAAGTTATCTATTGAGAATTTAAAGAGACCATGCCATGCTCATTTCCAGCCATTCAATTTTTAATCTCGGGTACCTCTAGAATAGCTTTGCACCCATCATAACTCCAAATAGTCTGTAATTATTTCAGAACACTAAAATCCGAGAGACTCCTCCTGAAAACATAAACGTGCACAACTCCCATTGCCAGTGTTGTGTCAAAATCTGTTTCTTAATCAAGATGTGTTTCCTCTAATCTGAATCTGAACATGATCCTAACTACAACCACTGAGGAGGTCTCTACATTAAACCAAGCTTTGAACAGGGGAAACGCGTCTCGACGCAAGACTGGTCGGTAAGCCTGAAATATGCATAAACAAAAAACATTGACAAATAAGATACATTTTCGAGAATGACAAGACCTCAAATCCTGCCTGACATGTTCGAGACAGAATATGGAAGTGGACAGCATGTGGAACCACAACAGCATTAATTAATTTGAATTTCTCCTCCATAGATAGGTAAACAACGGTATATGTACCGATGAAAAGAGATGTGTAACACTCTAAACAAAGTGGGTAATTGAGATACCCCATATTTTAACTGCCACAATGCAGACATAGTAACTTCATCAGCCTTACAACTATTCTCTATAGAAACAATGCATTAACAGGCATGCAAGCTGTTTTTCTTTTTACTTACGGTTATGTTCCACCGAGAAGAGGAAACTTCAAGGTCAGTAAATTCAACCAGTGATGGCCATGTATTCCCCCACAGACCCCTTGTGTTAGAGGCGACAAATACATTTCAAACTGGTAGCCTTGCAACGACAACATTGTTAGAATTCTTTCGCCGACACACTGGCCTCAAGCCGTCAAAACAAACGGGTACTGTGCTCCGGGACAACCCAGCGTTGATGAGCTGATCATTCACCACCCAAGGGTGCTTTGCTGGCTGGCTGCCTGTAGGTTTCCAGCCGCTCCATTCACACCACATTATACCCAGTCAGGTAAAACAGTGAGTCTCTGTACATGAACATTCACAGTCATGCAGTAAGCTCAGGCCCTGTATTTTGCTCCACATCCTCTGGTCACACTGCAGGAAGCAGGACGCAACGTATACCCACAAAACCGCAGGCAGTTGAAAAATTCCACTTTTACAATGGCACCTGATGGATATCAGGCAAGCTCACATGATTCCACACAGCCAGAAGAATATGATTATTCCAGGAAATTTGTAAACTATTGTGCAAGACTTTACATAGATGGCAAAAAAGTCTCACCAAGTTAGAAGTACAACAACATAGGTACACCTATTTTTTTGAGTTTTCAATCACATTTAAGATGATAATTCAGAATTGTAACATTGTGGACAAGTCAGAAAACACAGAAAAGCATGCCATGGGCTCTTTAATGGTTGTTGTTTATCAGTGCTTTTCCCTTCATAAAACCTTGAATTTAGACCTCAGTCTTTGATGCTCTTCTCCTGTCCTCTGAATAACCTTAGCTGGATAGCCTGTTCAGCCCAGCTGGTGATGGTTCAGAGACACATGCACAGCTGTGTGCGAATCAGCCTAGAAGGCACTTGTTCAGGGACCTGAATACGATTAGTCCACCCCCCAGTACTTCCTGCTTCAATGCTGCTGTCCAGCATCCCTGGCCATAGAGCTTCCTGTCTGAGCTGCTGCTTCTTTCCACGGCCGTATAGGGGAATAGGCAAGCCACTGTGTTTGTTTTAAACAAGGAGAGAAAACTTCAAAGGACCACTGATCCCCTCAGCCTCATTTCCACCACTTGTTTACTGTCTTGACAACTCAAAAGACTTTAGTCCCTGGGAGCAGTGTTCTGTTTGAGTCATTACGTTTATCAGTTGAAGATTGTTTCTCCTTTTTTTCACTCAATTATGAACATGCCATATTGAAAAGATTGCATTTTGATCGCCTTCCTTCACTTTGAGATTTAATTTCTTGTATAGGTAATGAACTATTTAGGTCTTAAGGAGTGCAAGATTACCATGTACAGATTTGGGTAAACAATGCTTCATTAAGCAGCTGCTGTTCTTAACATTATGGATGCAATAAAATAACACAAACATTCTTCATGTTGAGGTGAGTTCATTTAGAATCAAATGTCTTACTCACTGAGTTCTGTAATCTGCTAAGCTCTGTGCCAACACTGACACCACTCATTAAACATTCACACTGTTTCTCTTTTTAAATGACCCACATGAAATTGACATTTTTCTAAGTTTATAAATGAATAATTAATCCAGTTTAAAAGAAGAAAGCACAAAACTTCATGGAAGTGATTCTTCTACAGAAGAAAAAGTCTCTTATAGTTCTTCTTTGAAACAGGAAACACTGTCTTCTCAGGCAGATAAAAAAAAAAACTAATTGAATGCTATCAAAAGTGCTGTCAATACTGCTTGTTGTATATCCTGCAAAGTGGAAGAAATTGCTGTCAGTGTCCAAAAGCCCAGAAATAAAGAATATTCCTCTCATTTCATTCTACTTGAGGAGCACACAGTCAGAGTAGGGGAGGGGAAGCCGAGGGAGAGGGAGGCTGGGAAGCAGGAAGGGGAGGGAAGAGGCAGAGAGTCTCATCTAATGAGTATCTGGTGGGTGTCGTGGAGTCGTGACTTGTTTGTTCTCCTATTATTCCATGAATCCTCTATCCCTCCAACCCTCCGCGACAGAGAACCCTGGCTCGAAAATAAGATGTGAGTTAGGCTTCTGCTGTCAGAAGTAGCTAATTGGATCCAGTTGGACTGACCCCAGATCCTTTCCCTATGTTAACTATGACCTAACCCTTCTGAGTGACCCTTTTTGATATGTATTTAAATGCCATGTGTCCACAGTACACTAAAAGTGACTTGTTAAAGTTCTTAGTATCTGTTCAAAATCAGCCTCTGTGACACTGGACAAAGATTTTCCTATACAGTTAAGTGTCCTCAAAATTTGGCTCAAGGATCAAGGGTATATTAATACCTGTACAGTGTTTTCCTTGTGTATTTTCTTGTGCTGCCAATTTTCCATAGGAGTGGTGCAGTTCAGTGTATCTTTGATTAAGAGTCAGCTTGTTGCTTTTCATTTTGTGGTGCCTCCATTGTAGGACTTTAACCTTAACTCTCTTGAACTCCAAGATAATTCTTCTTAACCCATTTCTCTCTCCATTTATCAGTTCCACTACAAAGGCTGGATTCAGGCATTAAAAAAGGGGGAGGAGAACATGGTGTGAGCATATAGCATCATCTCACCTAATTAGCAGTCAGGAGATAAAAGCCTGTCATTCATAATTGAAGCTGGCGGCGAAGCCCTGTCATCCCTGAATTTGTAAGTGAGAGTGTTGAAGCTGGATGATTACTGCCCTGCTTTCAAGTGCAACAGCACAGAGAAGAAAATCTAAAGGGCTAGATGTGTCAGTTTTTCGGTGTACGAGTGAAAGGAAATTACGCCATTGTGCTTCATCTAACATACAGTAAATCCTCACGATATTCCCAAATAACATCTCCCCTCTTCTGAAACGTAGCTGTTGTTTTGCTGCCAAGGGCTAGTAAACATGACGAGTGTCCGATGTTTTGGTGAGCAGGTGAACCTGCTCTGTGGAGTTACACTGTGTGTCAACACTTTTCAGAAAGATGATCAATGTAGTGTTCCAGCAGGGCTGGTTCCCTGCTTCCAACAACTCTGCAGTGTTGTAGCCGTTCTTTTTTTTTTTTTCAGTCTGAGTCACAACACGACTTCTAAGATCCTCTGTCTGCAGCAAAATTTGTTTTCCGCAGTGTGGCCCAAGACGGTGCATAATCATGAGATACGGTAATGTCACTTTCTCAGCACCTGGTCCTTAACCTGCCTTTTAATGATGCTTTGATTCCTGATTTACTGTGTAGGGCCCCTCCAGCACAGACCACAGGGTCACCTACACTCAGTATCTTGAGGATGCAATAAGAAGTTGCACCAGTGGCCAACAAAAAGCTGGTCTAAGTCAGTAATATGCACGTGCATAAGAGGGTTCACAAGGCACAGACACATTGCTAGCCACTTACACAGGGAGCAGCATACCACAGTGATACAGATTAAAAATAGAATGTTCAGAATTAAAATTGATACCCTGTAGACCAAGTTATTTTTAATTGTAAATGTTTGATTATATGATATGTAACATAATTATTTGGTCACGATAATGGTCACTGGAAATGGCAAACTGACAAGCTTGGCTCTACACACAGGTATTTAGGTGTTCCTAATATTCTGAATCTCTCATGTATGTAGCTGGGGAGGGCAAAACATAGAGAATATAATGTAGTCCAGTACAACACCACCTTTAACTATGACCTCAATATTAAACATGCAATTGCTTTATGACAATTTCACCAATATGGGGAGTGCAGGCACTGTGATTCAAACCTCTAACCCGCCGGTTGGGAGACGACCGCGCTACCCACTGAACCACAGTCGCCCCTTCAGTTAAAGCTGAAGAGTTGCACTGAATTGCATATAAGTGTACAGGTGTACCTAATAAAGTGGCAGGTGAATGTATAAGCATTTCAAATTGTTAACAGAAATAAAAACATGAAAAAATGATTGAATAAAACTAAATCTGGTGCATTGTCATATTAGTTTATGAACATGCAGAGTTACACACAATTACAGGCACTATGCAATTACCTCTATGCTAATTAACTGATTAATGGTTAGAAATTGTCATATAACAATTTCAGGCAAACCAACCATAACTGCTCAGGAGATTGCCAGAGTTCTTTAATCTTCATGTTCATTTGTGCAGAAAGAAAAAAACAAATAAAAAAGTGGAAACATGAAGTTCATCCTGAACTGAAACAAAAATATGGCTTTTAAAAAATAAAAGTGTTAGTTTGACTCTCACTATTCTCCAGCTTCCCCAGCTTGTCTGTGGAACTCAGGCCCTAACCCTGTGGGAATATCAACTTTTATTTTTTAAACCTGAAATAATTTGCTAAATCAACTTGGCACTGTTGTTTTTAGCAAATACTACTCAAACAGAAATGAATATTGCATTGGATGAGAGCTATTTTCAGATATTTAGATGCACCAGTGAGTATTTACACCACCAAGATGATGCATGTGGAACTTACAATGTTCCTGGCAAGAAAGGAACATGTCAGCAAAAGCAATGGTGTGGCTTATTAATGTGTTTTAATTGTTTCTGGACAGGGGCAGACATTTCTATTTATTATTTGGCCAGAAAGTCGAAGGGTCAGATGCTTGAGTCACTAATGTCACAGTAGCCTGCACATGTCTGCATAAAAGCAAACAAAGCCCTGTGACCACAGGGAGAGTTTTAAAACCCCCTCAATGCAGCGCCACTGCTGCTTGCTGTGACATTGTCACATTAAACCCACTCCATCAAGCCCTGTCTCCAGACTTGCTTTTTACTCGTTGTTACCAATACAGGCCACTACACTCCCATCTAAGTGGTTATCCTGAGTCTGTTTGCTGTGATTGCCCTTGAATGGTCCCTCTGGCTATCTGTGGTGTAATGGCTGCCTCCCTGTGGGACAAACATCATCTCAGGAAAGGGAGAAGGACAATTATTAATCAATATGAACAGCTCCCTGATGACACCCAAAGGAGCGGTGTTGAGGCTGCGTCACATTTCACCCCTACGGTTTTCAACAAGAGTTGGCCTTCCTGAGAGGTGGAGTGGATGGTTGCCTTTTAATGGATTGGCTGTGACTAACCACAAAGTATAACCAATGAGTGATGGAGCATACAGAGATAAAAGGGGAATGGAGAGACATTTTTGTTTTGTTCCACACTTTTACACCCACAGTTGTTGCAATTTTTTAATTTCTGCCTAATGGTTATGGTGCTGTTGACAGCTCATATGTGCTATTATTTACATTAAAAACACACAAAACCACACAGATTTTAGAAATTCTTGATTATTAGGTTACTTCTGTAATGAGTTCTAATATTTAACACATTCACAACTGGAATAAAAAGTATTTTATAACTAGATTTTTCTATGCACATCTAAATTTTGTATGTAAAAATTATGATAAATCTGAATAAATTCATCTGAATTCACATCAAATATTTTTTCTAGTAGACCTCATTATTGAGAAAAGAAAACATATAATACTGCATGTAATTAAAACTAATAATGGACTTTGAGACACAGTACAAAAGTGAAAAAGTAGCAAAAAAAATGGAATTTTTGGAAAGAAAACTTTCAAATTAAAAAATCCAATTAAAAACTTCTTACCTAACCTAAATTTCACACAGTGAAAAATGAACAGTTGTTCCCCTCTGTGAGATGCTATGTTGCTTAAAATTCCTGCAGATGTGATTCACAATAAAAACAGTCACATGTGTCTCACTCTTTTCACTTTTACTTGCTGTGCATGAAGAACAATGCTTGACAACAGAACACATCTCTCTTGAAGATAGTGTGGAAGCGTAATCTGTCTGCTCTTGGTTTCTGTCAAATTTTTCATTTTGGCTGTATTACTCCCTCTTGTCAAAATCGCAAGGAATGAACAAATGTATTATTGGGGTTACCTACTGTACCTCACAGGGCGAGTGAAGCGTGTCGTCTACAGCTGATTACATCAGTCTGTGCACCTGTGTCTGACAGGAGGAGCTCCACCTCCTGCGATGAAAAGAGGAAGTGCTGGAACAATCCGATCTGATTCACTTGCAGGAGGTATGCTGCCGTCACAATCTAGTGACAACTGGCTTCACTCAGGCTTGTTGCAGACTGACAGGAACTAAGAAAAAACACTCAGGGAGTGTTTAGGATGTCTGTCTGTCTGTCACCGTTTGTTGTCTGTCACTGTCCTGAAGTGGCATCAAAATCAAGATGCTTGGTTTTAGGTCACACAGGCTTCACTCCGTTCTTCAACTGTGGTCTCTAGTTCATATGAATCTGAGAACATTTCACAAAATGCCACTTGCGTGTATTAGTGTGTTTGTCTGCAGTGCACTTCTCATATAAACTAAGCTGTAAAGACAGCTCTAGGCACAAACCTTTTCTCAGGTAAATGTATATCTATGGATGTGAGAAAATGTCACAGGCAGAGGAAAAACTGGCTGTTTAACAAAAGCAGGCAGTGTTGTTGAACACAGGGAATTTACTATATTTCTATAAATACAGTAAGGTTCACATTGTCATCCTCTTGAAACTAAAGTTATGCAAGTCAGTGCAATGAACCATCTGCATTAATGTCACATTTCATAAAAGTGCAGAGGACAACTGTTTGTTTGATTTTGACCCTGTGAATACTAGTATGGCTGGATAATTAAGATCTTTAAATAACCTTTTCTTCTGCTCTTTGTACCAATCCCTGAAGAATGCTGTACAGACTTCCATCTGCTTTTAACCTCCATTACCACAGTAACGAAATACTAATAATACCAATCACAGTAATACAGACTTGATGTTCACTCCGGCTTACACAACTCAAGTAAATTGTAACTGTCTACTAATTCAGCTATTAACTGCAAAGCAATGCTGTCTAGAGTTAAAGAAAAAATATTTTAATGCAAATCTAAAACTGCATTAGTCTGAATTCAAACATGGCCAACGAATACATACTGATATTGTAGCTGAGAAGCAAAAATTACTAAACACTACTATGGTGCCATAATCCTTTAAACACATGGCCACATTTATTCCAAGGAAATTCTGCTCAAATTGTGTTCAGCCTGTGGTATTTATGACACAAGCAAAGTAGCTATAGTAGTTAGGTGGTGTAGTACATAGAATGAGAAAGTCTACATTTGGGAGGGGGGGGGTATGGATGAATCAGAAAAACAGAAATCTCCCAAAAGAGGCCAGTGTTTGAGTTCAGTATGGAGCATTTCCACAGCCTTAAAACTGTGTTGATTATTATAACCATGACAAAGAGTTATTTTAACAAAAACCATAATCTTTTGTCTAAACCTAAGCAAGGAGTGCTCGTACCTAAACCTAATGAAACTATGATGACTCTGAAATTGTGACAGGGCTTTTATAATTGTTTTTGTGATGACAAAGGCCCGGTCCACTTGCCAGTGAAAAGGTTGTATGGAGCATATGACAAAGGTCTGATAACAGTGCCACTGGAAGGGTCCAGTAGTTTCATTTAAACAAGGTACAGTATATAGTACTTTAGGTTTGAGTACCTTGTTGCAGTGCTGTTTAGGTGCTTACTGGATGGGCACTGGTATTCGAACACCATCTGTATAGTTTATTTTAGTTTGGGGTTCATTTTTAAACACTTATGTCATGAGGAATAGAACACTTAATGAGGCATAAATACCACACGGAGTACTCATGACAACAGACTTCACTGAGAGTGTGTATTGTGAGGCCGCATGGCTCTTCCTCATTTTATCCCTCTATCCATCAGTAAAAATAAATAGGCCTAATGGCACTCCAATTCTATGTGCCACTTTCTAGCAGATGGCAGCTCCACATGAGACCTAACTAATCATAAACATGTAAATAATGCAAGGCACTCTGGCTGAGAGGTTCCTGTTGTAGTGGGGGAGACAGAGGAGACTTCAGCCCTCACTGAACAGAGCCAGCCTGTGAGCCAAACCGTCGCACAAATCCCGAAACCACTCCATGACAAATTCTTCCATTTAAATGATTTACATATTGATAGAGGTCATTCTCTTGTTAGAGTAATCAAAACCTTATGTTTGTTCATGCTGCCATGAATATTTACTGATGAATTGTGAATGAGACTTGGGTCTAAGACTGTGATGACACAGTGCAGGAGGCACCCAGGGGTATTAATGAGATACATACAGACGAGAGATGTGAGCACTGCTGTAAAGTAGATTTGTTCTTCTATCAGTTTGTGTCTACAGCACTTGATGAGTAAAGTCATTTAGTGAAACAATATATTCCTCTTAACACAAATCGCCATTTTCAGGTGGTCCTTCAAGCTCATTCACGTTTATCTTCACATTTTTTTCAAGTAATTTGTTCTCCTTCAAATGAAACCCACTGATGAAAAGACCTATATTAGAGAGCTACCCAATAACTGAAGAGATATTAGCTCATTTACAAGACAATTATCTTGGTAGAAAAAGGTTATTAATAGACCGGGAATACATTTGTCTGTCTATCCCTGACCAGAAAGAAATGACAAGAAAGATAACAAAATATCAAAATAACAAGAAAGCAGATAAACCCAGGTTATTGAAATTGCAAAGTGTGTAAAAACACAAAAATGTATTTTAGCAGTTAGAAAGATTTGGATATCTTTGATTAGTTTTATGTCTGTCATTCACAGTTATTTATTCTTGGACTTCCTGAGATGTAGATACTGTCACTCTAAAACTTGCTTTCAAGCAGAGATCAATCATCTTTTAGTGATGTTAGAGCAAAATCTGGTTATAAAGTGTATGAAACACAGGGAGGTATGAGAAAGAAGGCAATGACCCACAGAGATAAACAGCTCTTGAGGGATGATGTTTTGGTTCAAGGACAACACACAGATAGAGGGCAAATAACTTCTTTGAAACTGAAGCACTCTCCTTGTCCATAAAGGAAACACAATGTGGCCTTCCTTGACAGAGACCTGGAGCTGAGGGTAGACTTTATGTATATGAAGAGGCAGCTTTGGATTTTGAAATCAAAACATACAGTAAAGTGAAGGCCAGTGGTGGAAGAAGTACTCAGATCCTTTACTTAAGTAAAAGTAGCGATGCAACAGTGTATAAATACTGTTAAACGTAAAGTTCCTGCATTCAAAATGTTGCTTAAATAAAGGTACAAAAGTATTAGCATCAAAACATATTTAAAGTACTAAAAGTAAAAGTATTGTATAATTATACTATATTTTTGTATTCATCTGATTCTGAAAAGTGACTAGTAACTAAAGTAATAAAATAAATGTAGTGGAATAAAAAGTAGGGCAGCACGGTGGTTAGTGCTGTTGCCTCCCTGTTGTGGGTTTGCGACCTTTCTGTGCGGAGTTTGCATGTTCTCCCCATGCTTGCGTGGGCTCTCTCCGGGTACTCCGGCTTCCTCCCACAGTCAAAGACATGTGGCTTAGGTTGATTGGTGTCTCTAAATTGCCTGTAGGAGTGAATGTGTGCTTTTGAGTGGTTGTTCATCTGCGTGTTGGCCCTGCGATGGACTGGCGACCTGTCCGGGGTGTACCCTGGTGTACCCACCCGGGTACACCCCGGATTTCTTTAGAAGATGAATGAATGAATGTAGTGAAGCCAAAGTATGAAGTAACAGAAAATGAAAATACTCAAGTAAAGTACAGACACCTCAAAACTGTACTTCAGTACTTGAGTAAATATCCTTAGTTTCTTTCCACCACTGGTCAAAGCACTGACTTAAAAAATGTTTTGCAGGTCAAAAAAAAGGAATGCAGTTCTGAAAAGATGCAAAAATCCTATGAAAAACACTGAAGAATGCAGTTTGGCAGAAGCACTGCGAAGCATCTTCAAGAGCTATGTAGTAATTAATCACATAGCAGAGGTCCAGATTGTGTGTTGTCTAGACTTTTTGTGCCCAGGGACCTTGGTCAGGAAAATAGAGCATGAATGTTTGATAAGACAAAGCTCCACGACAGCAGTCTTAAGTGGTTGCAATGACATGTACTAAAAAGTACTGTCAGAAAACTGGGTCATGTGATCTTTTCTGCTTCAAGGTTCGAGATTATGACAGATTTGTCAACTTGCAAACAAATCTGGTGGTGATGCAGACAAATGTAGTGAATTAGCCCCGTTGCTGTAAAAGGGCAGGTTAGCAGGGAGGTGGCTCACTTTTACTTGAGTTTCTATATCAAACCCTGGTTCCAACTGTGCCCACTGCTGCCATTTATGCAACCGATCAGGGGTGTGAAACTGAAATGTTTTGTGTCTTTGCCAGTTTCAAGGACAGTTTTATGAACTAGCTGCTGGAATTCAACAAGAATAACATATATACAGTAACTGTTGACAAAATGAACCCAGAAGTTTCACCGGTACAGAAATATTAATAATGTATGAAATGTGTAAATTTACATGAGACCTGTCTAATCCCTGACTCCAGCAGCAGTCTCCTTGTTTTTCACGTCTGTATTTGCTGACTGCAGTACTATATCACAGCAAACATGGCTTGCATTTCAAAACAGAGCATCTGGACTGTGGACAGAATATGGAATATGTTGATTTTTTGCCCAAAAAAAAAGCACAACACCACACAGTGTGTACTGATGAACATTTAATGGACAGTAATCATCTTCAAATACCTGTAATGTCAGGGCTTAATCAAGTGACGGGACTAGTTCCACATGAATCCCAGATGAATTTTAAGAATCTGCACAACTTGGATTTAATTAGAGGTCTGGTTGCCCCCTGCTGTGAGAGGCTAGATGCATGCCCATTAATTTTTTTTCCCGTGCTCCTGCTGGGACATGTCAATCATCATCAACCACACTTTCTATTTCAGTTAGTGTGTCAATCTGATTCATCTTTGGATGTACACACCTCAAAACAGGAACTGAAGCCAGGAAATGTGATGTCTTCCAATGTAACCATGCCTAGTGGACCTTTGGCCCTAGGCAGCACTTTATTTAAAAATCAGCCTGAAGCAACAAGCCTAAGGGTGTTCCTCCATTTTGAGACACTATAGATTCACTCTATTTACTGAAATGCTCCTGCACAGAAAAGACATACTGAAAATTGCAATTTAAAAGTCAACTTTCTTTTAAGTGGCAACATTCAGGAAAGTTACTATAGCCTGAGATTTTACAGCTTTCGTTCTTATTAATGCCCTTTAGTGTCCTTTGGTATCAACTACTCTCACATCAGCTACACTGGTAAAATAGAATGTCATGTAGTGTACAGTATACTGACATTACAGGATTTCTGGATATTGAAGTTCAGACAGTTTTCAGACCGTTATCTCTCTTTGTCATTTTGAGCAGCCAGCAGGATTACAGTACAAGCAAAGAAACCAGAAGCCATAGTTCAATGTCACTGGTCGATATCATCTACAGAGAACCGTGCAAAAACTCAGATCATAATTAGAATGTGTGTGACTTCACTGCTGCGATGTACTGTAGCTGCAGGCAAGACTTGAGAATTTTTTATATTAATAATATTTCCAACGGTCTGCATACAGAAGTAAAAACCGACAAATTGCCTCTTCTTACAGTTAATTTCTGTCAGTCTCCAACCTGGGTTACAGCGTTTACATTAAGCAAAAGTCAACTGTGCGTGTGCAAGATGTGAGTGAAAGCAAAAGACGCTAGCAGACTGTAAACAAAGCAGAGAAATGTGGCGAAATTTGCAAACTTTTTCAAACTTGATAGGACACTTTGTTACAGAGCTCTCATCATTCTGTTCAAGTCATGAGATTAGATAATTATGGAAACATGATCACGGCAATAATAAAACAGAGGATGGGTTGGAAAGAGCCTTAAAAAAGGAAAGACCATTATCTTGGTAAACTGCAGATGTGCCATGCGAGAATAGAAGGTTAACAGGTGAGGCGACACCCATTAGCTTAGCAAATTGTCAATTACATGGTCAGTCATTGTTCAAACTCATCTGACACTTTGATCATCTCTTATTTCTTATTCTATCCACATACAGACAAAATATGTAAAATCAGGTCATTAATTAAAAGGTGCACCATGTCGTCCGTCTTTTAAAATCCCGGTGAGGGATCAGTGATGTTGGCATAAATGTTCAGCTTAAATTAGTGGTCAGAACAAGACAGAATCAAGAACAGAATGCAATGAAACTGTGGTTAGGAAAATCACAAATGTGTTCATTGTGTGTTTTATAAAATGTCGGATCTGTTGTCACAAAGTTGCTATGTATGTAAAGTAGATTTTTACAAGGTATTTAAGCCTATTATCTCCCATTATGCATACAGATAGATGAGAAAATAGGAATAAAACAAGTCAGGATGAAAGGAACTGTGTTTTAAGTATATACATCATGTATTTAATTTACTGCATGTCTTGCCTGATTTTCAGAATATTGTTATTTCTGTGTTTTCTTTTGATTTTCTGCCTGATTCCAGTTGATGAGCCATCACAGCCATGATCTAGTCCCCTTCCATACTGCCTAAATTCTTCCTCTATGGGGCAGGGAGGCTTATTTGCTCTTGAACCAATGAATAACATTTAAACTCTGCTGTGCTTCACTGCCTTCTTTAGACAGCTGCACAGAGATTTTTATAAGCTGATGTGTCCTAGGCTGACAAAAAGTTTAATTATCAGTGTCTTACAAATACAACTTTTTTTTTAGCTATTTCAAAGTAAAACAATAACTTTGTTGCAATACATTAATAAAGCTTAAATATTGTGTGAAGTGCGAAGCCTGAAGTTAAACTGAGGTGTCTCACTATTCAACTGCCTACTGCTGAACATGCAGCTGTTCACAGTAGGGATTTCAAGACTATCTTTGAATTCCTCCTCCCACACACCACCAAACAGCCATGAGCCCACTAACCAAGGGAAGGAGACAGCACAGAAACATTGTAGATGCAGCAGCAGGTCAGAAGTGCTCTGTACCCTATGACCATTCAATAAGCTCATTTGCATGCTGACCATGTTGAATCCTGCCCCAGTCACATTTGCATTTTATCCGTGGAAACTGCAGCAGCCTCATCCATGACACATCAATACATCTTGTTGCAAAGTGAATAAACCATGTTAGGGTAACAGGTGGTCTTTGCCATTAAAAAAAACATCAATGAAAAGGTACTGGAGGTGTGTGAGGTGTGTAATTAGTTAATCTGACTGTGCAAACATTAGCAGTGTGAAACAACAATGAAGGCTGGAAGCTCACTCCAGAATAACGTCAGTTGTACAAACTGATTTGTCTTTTGCAAATCCTCGTTTTCCTGTTTAATTTATAATCAAATTCACAGCTATCTAATTATTACGTAATTAGTAGAAGTCACAGATACACTTTCAGTAAGCAAGACTGCAATAACAAAACAGTTAATACAATAATGTTGGGCCATTTGGTGTTAGTGGGTCTTAAATGGAGTAAGTGCACAGAGGGGCACAGCACAGTTACATACTGTGCTGTACTGTAGTTCCATGATAATTACCCCAGTCTCATTATTCTTTGTGTTTTAGACCCTGGTGCAACCACGATGCATGCTAAGAGATAACCAGGGCACCGGCCTGCCATGTAATAACAGAGAGAAATGTGTTGCTACTGTAATTCAATACCAGTGTCCACCTAAATGTCACCTAGGTGAGGAAATCCAAATCCTATTTCAATTTCAATGCAAAAGAAAGTGACTCTGAGCCCCAGTAATATGAACATGCAGCAGATGACTTAAAGAAATCCTAGCAAGGTGTTTCATATATTACCGTATTAAGAGGATTATCAGTACTGTGAAGATAAACAAGACAAGGCTAGAGGGATACGGTGTGCTTATCTGCAGCAACGTGAAATGTATTCAGTCCATGTACTCTAGCACCTGTCTTTTAAAGCATATTTTCATCTTGGTTATGAAATTCTCTTGCTGGTTTTAATTGAAATGCATAGGCTAACCTCTTAGAGGGTAATTGCACTCGGTAGAACTGTTGTCCTGGTTGGGAAATATAATCCTCTCAATTCCTTTAATTTATGGAAGGCACTTGCCCTTCCCTTTTGATGTGCATTCTAATAATGCATGGAAAGGCTGCCCTTGCACCCACAGCGTACACCATATAGATTTTTGAGGCTTACAAGTTAACTTTTGTACTACACTAAGTCAGGAAGATGTGGTCAGTGAGTGTTGTGGGAGATCACTGCCCTTGCCATCCATTGTTAGCAACCTCCTCTTGTATGTGTGAGTCTCACTCAAGGCAGAGATTCAGTTTCTGCAGTGGTGCAGGTTTCCCCATTGTCAGCACATCAGATCACCTTTAAATTCACAACACATACTTCATGAGTTTCACTCAGGATTTTCACTCATGAGAGGTGTTTCTATGGAGGAAGCAAAATGATGCACTGAAATCATCCAGCTCCGTTGACCCTGTTTGATGTCTATAGGTCTTTTTATTTCCAGAGAGGAACTGCTTGAACCTTTATTGAGGAAAATACTGATGCATGTCCAGGTATGGATGTTTGCATTTTGACAACCAGGTCATCCATTAGAGAATTTAGGTGCATCATCCAAATATAATTGCAGTGAAATTGTGACATGTTGCTGGTAATTACTGCTGTTCCACAGGGAAGGTGTAACTTTTCAAAAATTTAAGTTTTGACCTGTAATTAGATTAGCATGCCCTTACCTGGTCAATTAGTAAAATGTACATTAACATTACAGGGCACAGGATGCAGAAACTGAACTCGATTCTTCCCAGGACTTTCACTCACCAAAGCCTTTATGAAGTCATACCATCACACAGGGCCTGTAAATAAAGGTTAAACTAAGCTATGATGATTTGTAGAACACACATGGACAGCGTTATTGCATCCACAACTACAAGAGCAAATTAGCTACACTCTAATTGACCATATACGTGAGTAGACACGCTAACAAGTATCAACAGAAACTGAAAATCAGGTAGCTGGTAATTACAGCTGTTCAGTTTTGTTGTTTTAAATTGAATCTCTATTTTTCGCTTTCCATCCTCTATAACTACAGTTAAGAGTAGTAGGCCATAGAGAGTAGGAGGTTAGAATTTAAACTGGACACTGTAGCAGTAAATACAGACATACTGTATATAAATTTTGGCTTTGTTTCCTTCCTTAAAGCTTTCTGTAATACAATTCTACAGGTCTGAGCTAATCACACATACTAGGAGTACTTTATTTAACATATTAAACATTATGATGGAATCAGAGGAGATAACTAAGCTATACAAGAAAACCCGGCTAAATAAACTCAGACTAGCTTCCTGTTGTCTTCTGCCTACCACTTCTGCTGTAAAACTTGACAAATGTTTGTGGCGGACTCACTGGGACTTGTGGTCCTGAATCCACCCTGCTGCTCCGCTCTTTGTTTTTTCTGTCTGTCACTCTTGGTTTGCCTTTTGTTGACGTTTTATTTTTTTCCACACTGAATCCTGGTTCTCTCGACTGCTCCTCCACCCTTGCAGTACGTGCATGCACACATTCATGGTAGGCTACTGTATCTTCTTATATGTGTAATTTCATCTAATTTCATCCCTTAATCACTGAGATAGAGGGTAAAATAAATGTGATAACTTTGCAGAGTTGTAAAATCCTCTTTCAGAGTATTTTTAAAGCACCGTGCAGTGTGTTAATTGGCAGATAAGTCTTCACTTATATATTTCTGAAAGTGGAATTGTATATTTCCAAATCAATAAATGCAAATTTCATCTTCTTCATGGTAACTGCTGAAACAAGCATTTCAGTCATTATTAGATGGGTAAAAGACAGCAGAGAGAGGAAATAAAGGTGAAAATCACATTTCTGCTATTTTAATCCCTCCAGGATTTGTAACGCAGATCCCCTGATGAAAGTCAAAATATTAGGCTGTGATGATTTAACATCCTCCACTCATGGGTTAGTCAAAAGACCAACAGTTTTCTAAGAACTGTAAGATATTACCACATATGATGACATGTGAGACAGACAAATAGAAACATTACAAACAGTGCCTGACCATTCCAGTTCCACCCTCTGGTTTCATTGTATCGATGACTACTGGAAATCTAAGTAGGATAAAATAAGTTTACTGCTCAGTTGTAGCTCCAGGCAATGCTAGACAAACTGATAAGTACTGTAAGTCTTACAGACAATAGGCCTATAGTCAATAAAGCATCTTAATATAATCACTTTTACATCCCAGTGGTTCTCCCTCTGTGGAATTGATTGATATCCAAAGTTAAACAGCAGGGTAAGGCGCTCAGCCAGTAATGGCAACACAACCTCCCTCACCTTTCTGCCTCTTTTGGATGCTCTGTGACAG
>NW_018127917.1:1535821-1538841 GCF_001952655.1 Monopterus albus
TGGCTATTTTATCTCCGCAGGAAACCTTGGAAAATGAATACCAAAACTGAAAGACTGAGGATCAAGTGAGAGGTGGTGGAAGAGAAAGAGAGAAAGAGACAGGAGCAGACAGACAGTGAAATGGGGAGTGAGAGAGCATAATAAAGAAAATGACTTGGCAGTTACCCAACTGGATCATTACCTTCTGCTCCACAAATGTGATGTAGTGGAGAAGGTGAAACTGATAGTTTGAAAATGAGAGTCGCGTGCCGGACTGATACTTAATCATTACCACCACTGCACCACAGCAGATAGCAGCTCAGGGCTTCAAGGTGTTCTCTACTGATGTTCACAGAAACAGATCGACAAGCTTGTTCTCCGCCTCCAAAGAGAGCAGTGTGGCAAAAAAAAAAGATTACAACACCGTGGCTACTTTGTAACAATCCTCTAAGCACTTAGACCCGGCAGGAAACTGTTTGCTCCGTTTCTCAGCATTAGTGTGATTTAACGCCACGTGTGGCATTCCACTAGTGTTTTAACATTTGTCTCTTAGTTTCTGTTCCACTAAATTTAGGTTGTAGAATTCCACTGACTTATTAGATGCATGTTTACGCTGAGCACTACCACAATGCAACTGCCTTTGGACTTTCAGCAACTACGGCTTAATGATGTCTGCAACACACACTGGATGTGTCATAAAAACAAAAAAAAGTTGTGTCACTGTTACAGTAGCCTGGATGTGCTTTTCTGGAAAATTTACACTGACTTTACACACACAGTGACAATTGGTAAAAAAAAAACAGTGGTGTAACATGACGCACTGATATGAATCAGCCCATAGTGACATGCAGCAAGACACTTCTGGTGAGGAGGTTTACAAATAAAATAACAGGAAAGGGATGACAGGTGTCAGTGCCCACAATACGCGGGTCCCTTTAATGAATGTCGGAGTCCAGAACTTCAGCACTCAAAGTGTGGTTTAAGAATGTTCTAATACTACAAGAATTAGAAAAAAAATTCAAAAATTTTATCAAAGTAATTCTTGATTTGAAAACTGGCAAAAGAAGCTCAATGTGTAGTTTAAATTCAGATTTCTTGACAGCAAAGAACAACATTACTGCCCAATATGTGTGATGGCTGTATGTTATGAACCGCATATGTATTTCAGCAATGAGAAATGTGATACAGGTCTTTAACGATCTTTTCTGACCAGAAACAGACAGGCAATAATCAAATCCAGGAAATTTTACTCACAAGCCCACTTTAGGTTTTTTGATTCATCAGCCAAAACAAGACTCCAACAAGACGTTTTTGAATCCATATTCTTAGATTACCTTCCTGAGAAGATGCCAGTGATAAAATGAGAGTAGACACCAGCACTGGAACAATGTGGAGAAACAGATATCACTGGACTGCACCATAATGGCTTTCGCAAAGAATCTTAGTGTCTCAATGTGAGCAACAGACAGAAAGCAGCTAGACTTACTCATCCTGCTGGACACTGAAACTGGAGCTCAGGTCAATGGAGGGATAATACCCATTAAAACAAATTTAGACTTCTGAGAAATGGTTCGTGTAATTCTCTAAGAGTAAAGGCTTGTTGTGGCTAATATTTAGATACAACGTAACATTTTTATGTCTGCTTTACCTATTTTAGGGAGAACAAATGATTCTATAAACACTCTTTAGCATTTTCATATTTATGAGCCACTCACTTAGAACTGGTTATTTTTGCTGTTTGAGTTGTATGTGCACTATCCATCATGCCTGACAGGTGCAGTGGTTTAGCACTTTATGATACTAAAGGAACACTCCTGAAGTAATGACAATATATGCCATTACAAATGCACTTAGGATGTTTGTAATCCACAACACCATATGCTGCTTTTCATATTCAGAACAAAACATTCCATAATGTGATCTAGGAATCCATCTACAGGTGCGATGTACTGCATGTCCCTAATATAGGAGCTCAGGTCAAGTCCATACTGACCAGTAATGTGTGTAAAATCTTTTGTATTAACTGTCATATTTACAGGATCAACCTGCACAAAGTCAAATATGGTACAGAGTTATGGCTTTAATTTCACTGGATATCTTAAAATATGAATTTTATGTCACGCCCTAATTAAATATCTGAATGCATTTAAGATATTTTGCTTGTATTTTCCAGTTCAAAACATCTTCACTTGCAGGCACTGAGCTGATGATGCAACCTGTGCCTCACTGTATTTGCAAACTTAAATGTTATGCAGCTGAGGTCATGCAATGTAAATATGTTATTACACTCAACATAAAAGCTTTACCACATCAACAATGTAATTCAGAAAACTGAGAGCAAGTGACGGTGATGTATAGGTACACACTGCAGATGAATGCGTGCAGCACTGACACAATGCAGAGTGTCTAGACAGACTTTTTCCTGAGTCCTTGGGCTTTCATTCGCAGAAAGGGCAGAAGTTCTCTATTTCTGTGCAAATTTCTTTCATCTAACATATTTAATGATATTTCTCTAATGATGACAAGAATGATGACCTTATTAGATAGGTATCTTCCTAAACACTGGTCAATACACTACAGAAAAGTGTTGTCACTGCTCCTGTTTCACTTGCTTTTAGTTATCATGGTGATACAAATGCCACAGAAGTCAGAGGCAGCTCCAGAGTTGGAGATTATTATGTGGCTCCTTGAGTTTCACTGGGAACTGGAGTTAAAGAGCACAAAGGAACAATATCGCCCTCTTAAAAGTCAACTTCTCCTGACAGTCAGCTACAATATTATTGCAGAGAACTGTGAATCTCAATACACATCAGCTTGAAAAATGGCAGGATTTAAAAAAAACAAAAACAAAAGCACAATGATGAAAAAGGTTATTATCATCTGCACACACTTTCCTTTTGCTTGCAAAAATGAAAGAGAGGAAAATTGCACTTTGCACTTTGGATACACTCCCACTGTATTTTACTGCACTCAGACCCATTTCTTTACCATCTATTTTCTCCTTTTACGTGTCTAAAGTTTCAAATGTTTTTTGAAAATAA
>NW_018127917.1:1538886-1540346 GCF_001952655.1 Monopterus albus
AGTAACGGCTGAACCACAGGTCATCCAGGCAGCCATACATGGCATCTCTATTAAACTGTCAAACAGGAATGGGAAAATTACAAACTGACATCTAGGGAATTTAAATTCATTTTAAATAAAACCATTAACCATGCAGTCTTCCATTCAAGTTTCTTTTCAGCAAGCACCTAAAACTTTTTGTATCGCTCTCAAAAAACAAAACCAAACTGTCATTGATTGACAGACTGAAGTCAACTTATCAAATTTAGCACTAGAGTTTGTCAGGTTTGCCCGGCTGCACCTACTTTCTCACTCCCCTCACTTTGTTTTCACTCCCTTACCCTGATTACGTTATCTTTACACCTGCTTCTTACCCCCGGATTACCACCAGCTGCACCTGATTAGTTTCTCCCTATTTAGTCCCTGCTCTTCGTTCACTCCCCTGCCAGTTCTTTCTAGCATTTCTCAGGCCCGTTTGTTCCCCGTTGTTTCTTGTTGATCTGCGTTAGTTTTTTTTTTTTTGTCTCCTTCTCTCCAGTTGCTTAGATTCATTCCCTCCTCGCCTCAGTCGCTCCTTCGGACCACGGACCTCCTCCACTCTGCTTCATCACCACCCTGCAGGTCGATGCACAGTCTACTACTTACCGTATGTACTTTTTCTGTTCAGCTTCAGTACCATCCAACTCGACCAGTCCAGGAGTGAGTCCCAATGTCCGCAGCCCGGTCCTCTTCTCATCATCTCCACCATTGACAGTGTTACCCTCCGAAGCTCGACACCCGGTCCCATTGTTACTCTACTGTTCATTTCTTGTCACTCATTTAACACTGTAAATAAACTAGCACTGCCTGCATCGAAGTCAGCCACCTGGGTCCGTCAATTTTTGTGACCTGCTCACTTCGGTGTTCGAGCCATCCTAATACTAGCAGTAAAACGAGGTATAGTACTTAAATATGTTAAAGTTACACTCATAACTGAGTAAAAATGTTTTTTGAAACAGATTGTTGATGTTTTATTACGGCAATGTGGACAAGTGCCGAGGTTTCCTGCTGCAGTGCCGCCGGGTGTTCGAGCACCAAACACGGACATACCGTACGGATAGAGAGAAAATCAGCTATGTCATAACCCGTCTCCGAGGTAAAGCACTGTCTTGGGCCGAGGCTGCGAACTCCAGTGGCCTACTCATCGGCACCACCATCACGGAGTTTCTGGACAACCTTAAGACTGTTTTCTCCCCTTCATCCCCCCAGGGCCAAGCGTCTAAGGAGCTCCTGACTATCCGTCAGGGGGCTCGGCGGGTCCTGAACTATGCTGTTGACTTCCAAGTTCTTGCTACTGAGGCCGGCTGGGAGGACCGCCCGCTACGAGCGGCCTTCTGGCACGGCCTCAACAATAATATTAAAGCCGAGCTTAATACCAAGAACGAGCCCCCTGACCTCAGCTCCCTAGTCGACTTGGCCATTCGACTTGACAGACAACTGGG